>NC_087063.1:2974781-3003722 GCF_963678635.1 Symsagittifera roscoffensis | reverse complement strand
GATGGTAGTGATGGAAAGAGGGACAAAGGGTCAAATGTTGATGGTAGTGGTGGGAATAGGGACAAAGGGTCAAATGTTGATGGTAGTGGTGGGAATAGAGACAAAGGCTCAAATGTTGATGGTAGTGGTGGTAATAGGGTCGAAGGGTCAAATGTTGACGACTGGTGAAGGGAATAAGGACGAAGGGTCAAATGTTGACGACTGGTGGCGAGATTAAGGACAACATGTCAAATGTTGATGGTAGTGGTGGGAGGAATGACAAAGTCTCAAATGTTGATGGTAGTGATGGGAAGAGGGACAAAGGATCAAATGTTGATGGTAGTGGTGGGAAGAGGGAAAAAGGGTCAAATGTTGATGGTAGTGGTGGGAAGAGGGACAAAGGGTCAAATGTTGATGGTAGTGGTGGGAATAGAGACAAATGCTCAAATGTTGATGGTAGTGGTGGTAATAGGGTCGAAGGGTCAAATGTTGACGACTGGTGAAGGGAATAAGGACGAAGGGTCAAATAGTGACGACTGGTGGCGAGATTAAGGACAACATGTCAAATGTTGATGGTAGTGGTGGGAGGAACGACAAAGTCTCAAATGTTGATGGTAGTGATGGGAAGAGGGACAAAGGGTCAAATGTTGATGGTAGTGGTGGGAAGAGGGACAAAGGGTCAAATGTTGATGGTAGTGGTGGGAATAGAGACAAAGGCTCAAATGTTGATGGTAGTGGTGGTAATAGGGTCGAAGGGTCAAATGTTGACGACTGGTGAAGGGAATAAGGACGAAGGGTCAAATGTTGACGACTGGTGGCGAGATTAAGGACAACATGTCAAATGTTGATGGTAGTGGTGGGAGGAATGACAAAGTCTCAAATGTTGATGGTAGTGATGGGAAGAGGGACAAAGGATCAAATGTTGATGGTAGTGGTGGGAAGAGGGACAAAGGGTCAAATGTTGATGGTAAAGATGGGAAGAGGGACAATGGGTCACAAATTGATGGTAGTGATGGAAATAGAGACAAAGGCTCAAATGTTGATGGTAGTGGTGGTAATAGGGTCGAAGGGTCAAATGTTGACGACTGGTGACGGGAATAAGGACGAAGGGTCAAATGTTGACGACTGGTGGCGAGATTAAGGGCAACATGTCAAATGTTGATGGTAGTGGTGGGAGGAATGACAAAGTCTCAAATGTTGATGGTAGTGATGGGAAGAGGGAAAAAGGGTCAAATGTTGATGGTAGTGGTGGGAAGAGGGACAAAGGGTCAAATGTTGATGGTAGTGGTGGGAATATAGACAAAGGCTCAAATGTTGATGGTAGTGGTGGTAATAGGGTCGAAGGGTCAAATGTTGACGACTGGTGAAGGGAATAAGGACGAAGGGTCAAATGTTGACGACTGGTGGCGAGATTAAGGACAACATGTCAAATGTTGATGGTAGTGGTGGGAGGAATGACAAAGTCTCAAATGTTGATGGTAGTGATGGGAAGAGGGACAAAGGATCAAATGTTGATGGTAGTGGTGGGAAGAGGGACAAAGGGTCAAATGTTGATGGTAAAGATGGGAAGAGGGACAATGGGTCACAAATTGATGGTAGTGATGGAAATAGAGACAAAGGCTCAAATGTTGATGGTAGTGGTGGTAATAGGGTCGAAGGGTCAAATGTTGACGACTGGTGACGGGAATAAGGACGAAGGGTCAAATGTTGACGACTGGTGGCGAGATTAAGGACAACATGTCAAATGTTGATGGTAGTGGTGGGAGGAATGACAAAGTCTCAAATGTTGATGGTAGTAATGGGAAGAGGGACAAAGGATCAAATGTTGATGGTAGTGGTGGGAAGAGGGAAAAAGGGTCAAATGTTTATGGTAGTGGTGGGAAGAGGGACAAAGGGTCAAATGTTGATGGTAGTGGTGGGAATAGAGACAAAGGCTCAAATGTTGATGGTAGTGGTGGTAATAGGGTCGAAGGGTCAAATGTTGACGACTGGTGAAGGGAATAAGGACGAAGGGTCAAATGTTGACGACTGGTGGCGAGATTAAGGACAACATGTCAAATGTTGATGGTAGTGGTGGGAGGAATGACAAAGTCTCAAATGTTGATGGTAGTGATGGGAAGAGGGACAAAGGGTCAAATGTTGATGGTAGTGGTGGGAAGAGGGACAAAGGGTCAAATGTTGATGGTAGTGGTGGGAATAGAGACAAAGGCTCAAATGTTGATGGTAGTGGTGGTAATAGGGTCGAAGGGTCAAATGTTGACGACTGGTGACGGGAATAAGGACGAAGGGTCAAATGTTGACGACTGGTGGCGAGATTAAGGACAACATGTCAAATGTTGATGGTAGTGGTGGGAGGATTGACAAAGTCTCAAATGTTGATGGTAGTGATGGGAAGAGGGACAAAGGATCAAATGTTGATGGTAGTGGTGGGAAGAGGGAAAAAGGGTCAAATGTTGATGGTAGTGGTGGGAAGAGGGACAAAGGGTCAAATGTTGATGGTAGTGGTGGGAATAGAGACAAAGGCTCAAATGTTGATGGTAGTGGTGGCAATAGGGTCGAAGGGTCAAATGTTGACGACTGGTGAAGGGAATAAGGACGAAGGGTCAAATGTTGACGACTGGTGGCGAGATTAAGGACAACATGTCAAATGTTGATGGTAGTGGTGGGAGGAATGACAAAGTCTCAAATGTTGATGGTAGTGATGGGAAGAGGGACAAAGGATCAAATGTTGATGGTAGTGGTGGGAAGAGGGACAAAGGGTCAAATGTTGATGGTAGTGGTGGGAAGAGGGACAAAGGGTCATATGTTGATGGTAGTGGTGGGAATAGAGACAAAGGCTCAAATGTTGATGGTAGTGGTGGTAATAGGGTCGAAGGGTCAAATGTTGACGACTGGTGACGGGAATAAGGACGAAGGGTCAAATGTTGACGACTGGTGGCGAGATTAAGGACAACATGTCAAATGTTGATGGTAGTGGTGGGAGGAATGACAAAGTCTCAAATGTTGATGGTAGTGATGGGAAGAGGGACAAAGGGTCAAATGTTGATGGTAGTGGTGGGAAGAGGGAAAAAGGGTCAAATGTTGATGGTAGTGGTGGGAAGAGGGACAAAGGGTCAAATGTTGATGGTAGTGGTGGGAATAGAGACAAAGGCTCAAATGTTGATGGTAGTGGTGGTAATAGGGTCGAAGGGTCAAATGTTGACGACTGGTGACGGGAATAAGGACGAAGGATCAAATGTTGACGACTGGTGGCGAGATTAAGGACAACATGTCAAATGTTGATGGTAGTGGTGGGAGGAATGACAAAGTCTCAAATGTTGATGGTAGTGATGGGAAGAGGGACAAAGGATCAAATGTTGATGGTAGTGGTGCGAAGAGGGACAAAGGGTCAAATGTTGATGGTAGTGGTGGGAAGAGGGACAAAGGGTCAAAGGTTGATGGTAGTGGTGGGAAGAGGGACAAAGGGTCAAATGTTGATGGTAGTGATGGGAAGAGGGGTATAGAGTCAAATATTGATGGTACTGGTGGAAAGAGGAACGAGGAGTCAAATGTTGACGACTGGTGACGGGAATAAGGACGAAGGGTCAAATGTTGACGACTGGTGGCGAGATTAAGGACAACATGTCAAATGTTGATGGTAGTGGTGGGAGGAATGACAAAAACTCAAATGTTGATGGTAGTGATGGGAAGAGGGACAAAGGGTCAAATGTTGATGGTAGTGGTGGGAAGAGGGGTATATAGTCAAATTTTGATGGTACTGGTGGAAAGAGGAACAAGGAGTCAAATGTTGACGACTGGTGACGGGAATAAGGACGAAGGGTCAAATGTTGACAACTGGTGGTAAGATTAAGGACAACATGTCAAATTTTGATGGTAGGGGTGGGAGGAATGACAAAGTCTCAAATGTTGATGGTAAGGATGGGAAGAGGGAAAAAGGGTCAAATGTTGATGGTAGTGGTGGGAAGAGGGAAAAAGGGTCAAATGTTGATGGTAGTGGTGGGAAGAGGGACAAAGGGTCAAATGTTGATGGTAGTGGTGGGAATAGAGACAAAGGCTTAAATGTTGATGGTAGTAGTGGTAATAGGGTCGATGGGTTAAATGTTGACGACTGGTGACGGGAATAAGGACGAAGGGTCAAATGTTGACGACTGGTGGCGAGATTAAGGACAACATCTCAAATGTTGATGGTAGTGGTGGGAGGAATGACAAAGTCTCAAATGTTGATGGTAGTGATGGGAAGAGGGACAAAGGGTCAAATGTTGATGGTAGTGGTGGGAAGAGGGACAGAGGGTCAAATGTTGATGGTAGTGGCGGGAAGAGGGACAAAGGGTCAAATGTTGATGGTAGTGGTGGGAAGAGGGACAAAGGGTCAAATTTTGATGGTCGTGATGGGAAGAGGGGTATAGAGTCAAATATTGATGGTACTGGGGGAAAGAGGAACAAGGAGTCAATTGTTGACGACTGGTGACGGGAATAAGGACGAAGGGTCAAATGTTGACGACTGGTGGCGAGATTAAGGACAACATGTCAAAAGTTGATGGTAGTGGTGGGAGGAATGACAAAGTCTCAAATGTTGATGGTAGTGATGGGAAGAGGGACAAAGGGTCAAATGTTGATGGTAGTGGTGGGAAGAGGGGTATAGAGTCAAATTTTGATGGTACTGGTGGAAAGAGGAACAAGGAGTCAAATGTTGACGACTGGTGACGGGAATAAGGACGAAGGGTCAAATGTTGACGACTGGTGGCGAGATTAAGGACAACATCTCAAATGTTGATGGTAGTGGTGGGAGGAATGACAAAGTCTCAAATGTTGATGGTAGTGATAGGAAGAGGGACAAAGGGTCAAATGTTGATGGTAGTGGTGGGAAGAGGGACAAAGGGTCAAATGTTGATGGTAGTGGCGGGAAGAGGAACAAAGGGTCAAATGTTGATGGTAGTGCTGGGAAGAGGGACAAAGGGTCAAATGTTGATGGTAGTGATGGGAAGAGGGGTATAGAGTCAAATATTGATGGTACTGGGGGAAAGAGGAACAAGGAGCCAAATGTTGACGACTGGTGGCGAGATTAAGGACAACATCTCAAATGTTGATGGTAGTGGTGGGAGGAATGACAAAGTCTCAAATGTTGATGGTAGTGATGGGAATAGAGACAAAGGCTCAAGTGTTGATGGTAGTGGTGGTAATAGGGTCGATGGGTCAAAAGTTGACGACTGGTGACGGGAATAAGGACGAAGGGTCAAATGTTGACGACTGGTGGCGAGATTAAGGACAACATCTCAAATGTTGATGGTAGTGGTGGGAGGAATGACAAAGTCTCAAATTTTGATGGTAGTGATGGGAAGAGGGACAAAGGGTCAAATGTTGATGGTAGTGGTGGGAAGAGGGACAAAGGGTCAAATGTTGATGGTAGTGGCGGGAAGAGGGACAAAGGGTCAAATGTTGATGATAGTGGTGGGAAGAGGGACAAAGGGTCAAATGTTGATGGTAGTGATGGGAAGAGGGGTATAGAGTCAAATATTGATGGTACTGGGGGAAAGAATAACAAGGAGTCAAATGTTGACGACTGGTGACGGGAATAAGGACAAAGGGTCAAATGTTGACGACTGGTGGCGAGATTAAGGACAACAGGTCAAATGTTGATGGTAGTGGTGGGAGGAATGACAAAGTCTCAAATGTTGATGGTAGTGATAGGAAGAGGGACAAAGGGTCAAATGTTGATGGTAGTGGTGGGAAGAGGGACAAAGGGTCAAATGTTGATGGTAGTGGCGGGAAGAGGAACAAAGGGTCAAATGTTGATGGTAGTGCTGGGAAGAGGGACAAAGGGTCAAATGTTGATGGTAGTGATGGGAAGAGGGGTATAGAGTCAAATATTGATGGTACTGGGTGAAAGAGGAACAAGGAGTCAAATGTTGACGACTGGTGACGGGAATAAGGACGAAGGGTCAAATGTTGACGACTGGTGGCGAGATTAAGGACAACATCTCAAATGTTGATGGTAGTGGTGGGAGGAATGACAAAGTCTCAATTGTTGATGGTAGTGATGGGAATAGAGACAAAGGCTCAAATGTTGATGGTAGTGGTGGTAATAGGGTCGATGGGTCAAAAGTTGACGACTGGTGACGGGAATAAGGACGAAGGGTCAAATGTTGACGACTGGTGGCGAGATTAAGGACAACATCTCAAATGTTGATGGTAGTGGTGGGAGGAATGACAAAGTCTCAAATTTTGATGGTAGTGATGGGAAGAGGGACAAAGGGTCAAATGTTGATGGTAGTGGTGGGAAGAGGGACAAAGGGTCAAATGTTGATGGTAGTGGCGGGAAGAGGGACAAAGGGTCAAATGTTGATGGTAGTGGTGGGAAGAGGGACAAAGGGTCAAATGTTGATGGTAGTGATGGGAAGAGGGGTATAGAGTCAAATATTGATGGTACTGGGGGAAAGAATAACAAGGAGTCAAATGTTGACGACTGGTGACGGGAATAAGGACAAGGGGTCAAATGTTGACGACTGGTGGCGAGATTAAGGACAACAGGTCAAATGTTGATGGTAGTGGTGGGAGGAATGACAAAGTCTCAAATGTTGATGGTAGTGATGGGAAGAGGGACAAAGGGTCAAATGTTGATGGTAGTGGTGGGAAGAGGGGTATAGAGTCAAATTTTGATGGTACTGGTGGAAAGAGGAACAAGGAGTCAAATGTTGATGGTAGTGGTGGGAAGAGGGAAAAAGGGTCAAATGTTGATGGTAGTGGTGGGAAGAGGGACACAGGGTCAAATGTTGATGGTAGTGGTGGGAATAGAGACAAAGGCTCAAATGTTGATGGTAGTGGTGGTAATAGGGTCGAAGGGTCAAATGTTGACGACTGGTGACGGGAATAAGGACGAAGGGTCAAATGTTGACGACTGGTGGCGAGATTAAGGACAATATGTCAAATGTTGATGGTAGTGGTGGGAAGAGGGAAAAAGGGTCAAATGTTGATGGTAGTGGTGGGAAGAGGGACAAAGGGTCAAATGTTGATGGTAGTGGTGGGAATAGAGACAAAGGCTCAAATGTTGATGGTAGTGGTGGTAATAGGGTCGAAGGGTCAAATGTTGACGACTGGTGACGGGAATAAGGACGAAGGGTCAAATGTTGACGACTGGTGGCGAGATTAAGGACAATATGTCAAATGTTGATGGTAGTGGTGGGAGGAATGACAAAGTCTCAAATGTTGATGGTAGTGATGGGAAGAGGGACAACATGTCAAATGTTGATGGTAGTGGTGGGAGGAATGACAAAGTCTCAAATGTTGATGGTAGTGGCGGGAAGAGGGACAAAGGGTCAAATGTTGATGGTAGTGGTGGGAAGAGGGGTATAGAGTCAAATATTGATGGTACTGGTGGAAAGAGGAACAAGGAGTCAAATGTTGACGACTGGTGACGGGAATAAGGACGAAGGGTCAAATGTCGACGACTGGTGGCGAGATTAAGGACAACATGTCAAATGTTGATGGTAGTGGTGGGAGGAATGACAAAGTCTCAAATGTTGATGGTAGTGATGGGAAGAGGGACAAAGGGTCAAATGTTGATGGTAGTGGTGGGAAGAGGGACAAAGGGTCAAATGTTGAGGGTAGTGGTGGGAAGAGGGACAAAGGGTCAAATGTTGATAGTAGTGGTGGGAAGAGGGACAAAGGGTCAAATGTTGATGGTAGTGGTGGGAAGAGGGACAAAGGGTCAAATGTTGATGGTAGTGGTGGGAAGAGGGACAAAGGGTCAAATGTTGATGGTAGTGGTGGGAAGAGGGACAAAGGGTCAAATGTTGATGGAGTTGGTGTAGTTACGAGGCAAACGTCCGCGGAGATTTAATCCGTCTTAGTAACCGTTCCAAACTCAAATAAGGCTTATTTTTCATTTGAGACGTCTTTTCAATAATTGGTGGCGGTTTACGTTTCAAAAATAAATTCTCAAAATAATTGAAGTATTTTCATTTTTTTTATATCTTTATCAACTTTTTAATCCAAACCATACTCGATATACATGGATAGTCCGTCGGAACATTCGAATTTTTGCCCCAGTACGATGTCCTATCAGGGTGTATAAATCATCCAAAACCAGAAAGCAAGAAAATTATATTAGTGTTTCCAGTCATTGAAGTTATTTTTTGAAACCTTTTTAAGTAGAGATTATGTTTACTATGGAAATTAGCAATAAACGCGTGGCTTAGTTTAACTAAACCATATAATTCAAAACCTTTTCCCCAACTACTCGTTCGGCCAAAAAAAAGATGAAAAACATTTTTGTCTTGAAAACCAAAGCAAACATCTGTGAGATCTACGTCGTTTCAAGTTAGTGTCTGAAACAAACATCCTGAAAGTCAAGTCATACCCTCTTCTCGGGAAATTAAAACGCTGGCAGATTTTGAATGAAAAACAGGGAAAAAACACGACTGGTGCACACACTACAACCGCAGATACCATTCGTTTTCCCTTTGATCCTCAACAGCTTTTGAATCAAATTTATTTAGAGATCTGAAAACAAAAAAAAAACACTTCCATGTTTAAAAAAGATGTGCTTTGAGATGCTGAAATCTAAACGCTTCTTTAGCACTCTTCTATTGGGGTTAAAACTTTTAAGGTTCAGAAAATTACATTTTTTGTGATCAACGTGTTTGTGAAGAAAACAACAGTTTGTGATCAACTTGATAAACAAAACCTGGACGAACTCAGATTTGTTCATTATTTTTATGGAGTTGTCTTCTGGCATCAGTAAAATATTATCTGTGGTTAAGATCGGTGTCCCCTCTGAGTTGACTGAGGCTCTGAATTTTTAAAAAAAAAGATTGGTTCGAGCAAATTTCATGTCATTGGAAGTATAGCCAGCACAGCTGGAAACATTCCAACCCAGGAAACTATCACGTTTAGCCAGAACTGTGATCATCATTGTTTTGAATTAATTCAAAGTCAATTTTCTGCATCCGCGCCGTTTTAAATGAGTTTGCCATGAGCAGAAAAAATGCGTTGGCCTCAAGAGAGACTTATGCCAGTGTTTCTTTTGGGAGGAACTTGTCTCTCAGTGACAAAACCGACAAAATTACAAGGACTACGTTTGCAAAAAATGTTCTATGTATTGTAACAACGAATGGTTTGTAACAACATTTGCAACAACGTTTATAGCATGCTACCCGTTAACCATGAGGGCTATAACCAGAGCAATTCAATTGAGCAGCGATATTTTCCGGAACCAAAACCTTATTAATTCAACATAGACTAGACACAAATACAGCTAGGTTGATAAAAGTTGGTTAACCAATGTTACTATGAATCTGACCGGTTTAAATGTTTTTACTTGATTAATTTTTTAAATGTTTTTAGATACTTATTTCGTGTGATCACCTGGGCGCCTTTGATGAAATGCAGTGTGTTTTGAAACTGTTTAATGTTTGACAAATAGAATGTCAAACAAAAAGTAAAATTAGTCGGGTTTTCTCAGTTGAATTACCAAGGATTTAAATTAGTTTTGAACTTTCGATTGACTAAAAACTTTAGCCGACTAACGTTTTCATTCAAACGTTTTTATTGAAATTATTAATTTTGATATTTTTGGTTGATTAAGAAAAAATTTCTGAAGTTATTCGACATTGACTCATTTTTGTAATAAAATACGCCAAATAAACAAATATACAAAGCGGAGTATGCAAAAGTTTTGTAAATGTTTGAGCGCGCCTTTTAGACATTTTTTAAAAATCTTAAGCAGTAGTTTTGCGAGCTTTAAGCGCTCGCAAAACTTCGCAAAACTTCGCAAGACGTGGTACTGGAATGCTGCAGTTGAACTGAAAACAAGAATACATATCTGAGCATTCGTTCAAAATATGGACCAGAAAATGCTTGTTCTAGTTTTTCAACGTTACTTACCTTTTGCAATTTGATGCTCTAGGAATTTTTCATTAAGCTATTATCACAAGGCTAGAGCTCACTTTGCAAACTGCGGCGCACGAGAGACTTGAAACCGCAATCATATGATTGCTTGGCAACATAAATACTGGAGATATACAGGCCATATGTCTCTGTTAAAGCTCAAAATTTGAGAAAAAAACAGAGGTTAAATGACTATGGAAACCCTTAAAAGACTATAGAGACCCTTCAAATGTTTTAAACTGATTGAAACTTTTTGCATATGCTATAAAACCATGTGCTATAGTATCCGCTGTATAGGTAAAAGACACCACGGCGGTGCTCAAAGATGCCACGGCGGAGGACGCAGGTCAGTGAGAACAGACTGATAACGCGACTTCTGAGAAGAATTTTAGGGCACGACTTAAGAAAAAAAACTGACACGAGACATAAGAAAAACTGACACGCGAATAAAGCAAAAAAAAATCAGCTACGCGGTTGACGAAATACTGACAGAACTTGAGAGAAAAACTTGAGAAAAAACTAACGACACTACCTAAGAAATGACTTAAGCGGTGCGAATTACGAAAAAAAACTGACGGCGCGACTTGAGAAATGATTGATGATGCGACTCGAAAAAATACTTTTAATCTTTTTGTTCTGTCGCGACGGTCACGGTGGCTTGTTCTGCTTAGCACCAGCCCGGAATTGACAGTTTTCAGTTGACGCTGTTGCGCCGTTTTCTTATGTCGCCCCAGTCTTGAACTGCTAAACGTCGGCTGCGCTGGTCTGGAATTGCTCATGTAAAGTCACGTCAACCAGAAGTTTCCAAAGGGGGGTCGCACCAGTCTTTTCGTAGAACCTCGAACCGGGGAAGAAAAGTTAGCGAATTGGAGTAACCAATTATGGGTTCTAAAAACATCGGAACATTGTCGATTTTTCATGAGTATTATTACGAGCTAGCAACACTATGTGCGCCGGACAAAACGCTTGCTAGGAATAAAGGGTCCTTTCTACTTTCTATCTTAGAAAGTAAATCTAAAATTCGCTGAGAAATAATTTATTAGAAAAGAAGTTAGAATGAATTTACAGCAAGTTGCCTTTTGACTCAATATCTATTTTAACGGTGAGATTAGAGATATTTTTACTGAGAGTAGATATTATTTTAGAGATTGGTTGGGGTGGTTGAAGAGAGTGGTGTTGGTGTTAGAAGAGATATTGTTGGGAATGAATTCCCGTAGTTTTGAGCTTCTGTTTATACTCAGATGGGAAATCGTACCACTTTTCGTATCAAATGAGAAGTTACTTCTTAACTTCGTATTCTCTATTCGTACTTTCGTATTTTACGAGAAGAATGTTTCGTGTGCTCGTATTTTAGGAGAGGAATCGTTATTATTCGCATTGAACGAGATTAGTCGTTTCAATTCTCAATGCTTAAAACGTTATAGGAATTATTCCAATAGCATTTCCCTTCCGTTTGCAAGGGAATAAAAACATATTTATTTTGTGGTGGCGGCGGCGTCACACTTTGTGAGCTCAATAAAATAGTTCATGTTTCTGTTTCTATTTGAAATCAGAACAGTATATGCTGACTATTATATCACAAAATAGCGATACGCGGAAAAAAAATTTAAACAACTTCATCTCCGCAAACCAGCATCTCCACAACTTCCTCTCTACAAACAACACCGCCTAAAAATGCCAAAATCAAGGTTAAAGAGGCTCATCAAGGGAGAAAAAATATTAGAAAAACCATTTTGCATTGACATTTAATTTTTCAAAGTCATCATTCACTGCAAAGAACTACAAGCGCTACACTTGAAATTTCTCACAATTTTTTGAATGTATGATTAGTTGATTCTAAAAAATAAAATGTCCTGCGAAGTGTTGTTAGTTAATTTTTAGCTAACGGTGGTCATAGCAATTACACCATAATTATGACTCAAAATTGGTTGCTTTCGGCTCCGTTTTTTGAGCTCACTTTCAGCTTATTGTTTTGAAATTGTCGCTCTGAGGGTTTCTGTGATATTTCAATTTATGGATCTTTGTATTGCAAAACCAAGTTGATAAAAATGTCCTGTTCGTTCCACGAAACTAATAGAAATTGATGAATCTTGTTGTAGCACTTGAGTAAAAAATTCCCACCCCAATAAAGGACTAATTCAGCAATTCAGCGTTTGCAAAAACTGTGCTTTCTAACGAAATCTCCATAACCGTTGGGATATTGTTGGGAATGAATTCCCGTAGTTTTGAGCTTCTATTTATACTCAGATGGGAAATCGTACCACTTTTCGTATCAAATGAGAAGTTACTTCTTAACTTCGTATTCTCTATTCGTACTTTCGTATTTTACGAGAAGAATGTTTCGTGTGCTCGTATTTTAGGAGAGGAATCGTTATTATTCGCATTGAACGAGATTAGTCGTTTCAATTCTCAATGCTTAAAACGTTATAGGAATTATTCCAATAGCATTTCCCTTCCGTTTGCAAGGGAATAAAAACATATTTATTTTGTGGTGGCGGCGGCGTCACACTTTGTGAGCTCAATAAAATAGTTCATGTTTCTGTTTCTATTTGAAATCAGAACAGTATATGCTGACTATTATATCACAAAATAGCGATACGCGGAAAAAAAATTTAAACAACTTCATCTCCGCAAACCAGCATCTCCACAACTTCCTCTCTACAAACAACACCGCCTAAAAATGCCAAAATCAAGGTTAAAGAGGCTCATCAAGGGAGAAAAAATATTAGAAAAACCATTTTGCATTGACATTTAATTTTTCAAAGTCATCATTCACTGCAAAGAACTACAAGCGCTACACTTGAAATTTCTCACAATTTTTTGAATGTATGATTAGTTGATTCTAAAAAATAAAATGTCCTGCGAAGTGTTGTTAGTTAATTTTTAGCTAACGGTGGTCATAGCAATTACACCATAATTATGACTCAAAATTGGTTGCTTTCGGCTCCGTTTTTTGAGCTCACTTTCAGCTTATTGTTTTGAAATTGTCGCTCTGAGGGTTTCTGTGATATTTCAATTTATGGATCTTTGTATTGCAAAACCAAGTTGATAAAAATGTCCTGTTCGTTCCACGAAACTAATAGAAATTGATGAATCTTGTTGTAGCACTTGAGTAAAAAATTCCCACCCCAATAAAGGACTAATTCAGCAATTCAGCGTTTGCAAAAACTGTGCTTTCTAACGAAATCTCCATAACCGCTTTTCTATCGCAATGAAGCGGATAATTCACGAGATACAAACTTGTTAACAAAAAATTTATCATTTCGACCTCAAAACACTTTTTTGACCATTTCGACACATGAGAATCGTGTCAAAAAATCTAATCGACGAAAACTCAATTTTTAGAAGCTCAAGTTTACCAATTTTGCTTGCAAATTAGCATTCATCATTTTTTTAAAATAAAACGTGGACCAAAATAAGTGTTATTATAAAATTATTATCGGGTTTGCTTTCCTTAGTTAATTTTCTACCATCATGAGAGCATAAAGTAGGACTCAAATGATATTCACAACACAAACAAATTGATTTCTATCCACTCAAAAAATAAGGTGTAAAAATGTCTCGCTTTTTTATCTGAATAGCTATTCAGAAGGAAAAATTTAGAGAAAAAAGTTGGAAAGCGAATAAGTGATTTTTTTAGAATGAGCTCAGCATGTGTAAATTTTTCAAAAAAAACAAATGCACAAAAAATTACTGGACAAAAAAATGTGACAAGTTGCAATCATAATATCTACCTCATGGCTGTAACATGGTTAATTAAACAAGTACCTACTCACAGATAACCACACATGCACCCCGGTTCTCAAATAGAGAAGTCAAAACGCTTTATCAGAAAACGCAAGCCATACAATTTTCAGAATGAATAGAGTTTTGAGCATTTCGAACGTTTTCAATTGTTCATTAACAATTTGTTTTTCAAACTGAAGCAAAATTTACGATTCAAACAATTCCGCTCTCAAGAAATCTAATATTAAGTAGTTTTTTATCAATTAATTAAACCTGTGGAAAGTAAATACATTTAAAAAAAAATTGAACAAGGGGATTTTTACCGACTGCATAGTTAAAAAGTGATGTGCTCCAATTGAAATTTCTAGCTAGTCATCTATAAAAAACGTGGCACTTCTGTGCCAACGACTGAAAAATTGTTTCGTCTTCTTTTTTCAACACAAAATCAGCATCAAATAATCATCATACGAATGAGTCGAGGAGTGTTATACTATATTAAGGTCTTTTCAGTCGAGATTTGAACGACACTAAAAATTTTTAAACTTTTACAAATTTGTTTCAGTCATGAAAAACCGGTTTGAAACTTTTTGATTTTAATCTTATAGTGAGTCAATCTAGCAAGCGAATATGAGCGCGATGACGTTTTTAGCCCCAAAACTTTGTTTGTAAAGTTTCTTTTAAGGCTTTCTTGGCGCAATTTTTTTAACGAATGCTCAAAAAATCGGTAAAAAAAAACTGAAATAACTTAAGTAACTCTTACAGATCTTTTTATCTCACCAAAATTAAATAGCAACACGACTTGAGAATAAATTGATTATTTTATTGAGGTCCATTTTTTCTCTGTTGTTTGAACAGAACAGCCGTCAGCGATTCTTCTTTTTGTTTTCTTAGAAAATTAATTTTTTCCACCAAATGAAGAAGATACATTGATATAAATTAAAAAGAAACATTCTATTTTCAAAAAATAGGTTTGGAAAATGCTCGATTTTAATCAATCATTCGTTTTTTTTCAAAAAAATCAATTTCATTGCTTAACCTTAAAGTTGAATTCAAAATTTTAATATAAACTCCCCAATTTTCATCAAGTGCTCTCACTGTTGAAAAACAATCAAGCATAAATTCAATAAAATCAAATCGAGGGCAAACGCAAAAAACGATAGTGAAACCTCTAACTCAAAGTAAGCAAACGTCAAAGTAGATGAATCAAATTCTGAAAAAAACTTGATTTTTGGGGGTAAGAGGTAACAAATAGAAACACAACAGAAGACCCTGATTTTTTTCCTGATTATTTGCTGAGGAGGGTTAAAAACTAAAACACAGCAGAAACATAGTTCCTTCTCTGATCGAAACAATAGATTGAAAGTCACTTTTTAACGCATGTTTTAAACTTGATAAAATTTTGGCAAGTTAGAGTTGGTCAAAATTTTCAACTATCGCCCTCTTTTCC
Source organism: Symsagittifera roscoffensis (assembly GCF_963678635.1). Classification (NCBI taxonomy): domain Eukaryota; kingdom Metazoa; phylum Xenacoelomorpha; order Acoela; family Convolutidae; genus Symsagittifera; species Symsagittifera roscoffensis. The sequence goes on along the minus strand of NC_087063.1, from coordinate 2,988,685 downwards.
AACCCCAAGTCCGAATTCCATAAATCCAAAAAGTATATCTTCTATGTAAGACCACAACGCAAAGATGAACTGAATCATGAGAGTATTTGACTAATGAAATGGTCAAAACCCTTAAGGAAATCTACCAACTAAACGTAAGAGAAACGAAGTTAATGCTAAAATAAATTCCTATAGCTTTAATGCTGCAATCATTAGATTTTATAATTTTTTCACCTCAGCCTAAACATCAGCATGAAAAGTCAACAGAAAAACAAGCCTTAAATTTTGTATTAAATTTTTTCAAAATAATTGATATTCAAGAAAATTAATGCATAATCTTTGCACATCATGTAGTAAATCTGTATTTAATCTGTACAAAATATGTGTACCGCCCATGTAAATTGTGTATATGGATGTTCGGTAATTTGTAAATAGTGTGTACCTAAACATTGAACATTGAATTTCGGTTCATTTCACTCCAGTCTTAGTGGACTACCGAGATTTGACTATTGATTTGATACTTAAAAAAACTTCATTTTTTTAAAGTAGTTATCAAGCTCATAAATGTATTTTTACTTGCGATAATGAAATACACTCTTTTTTCCCAATGCATTTGCTAAAGTATATTTTAAAAAAATCGACAGCTGTGCAAGCAGCAAAGAACGTTCTGAACGCAATTCATGCAAAAATTTTTTTTGAAATAATGGATCTTTTTTCTTTGTTTTATTTTTATAAAAAGCCACGTCCACGTTACAATTTTTGGAATCATAAATGTATAAAAATTTAATTCTATCAAAGGTTGCATTTTGAAGTTCGATTAACAAATTCACTGCAAAATTTGCAGAATTTTTCCAAAGAAAACTTTGCAAAAAAAATGTTAGCGTTAGATGCCACGTATACGTATGACACCACGCTTCGATCAATCTGGTGTATTTATTTGAACTCTTTCTTTAGAACCAATTTATTTTTTTGCCCGCCTTTCGTTTCTGACAAAGTTTCAAAACTTTCCATTCTGCAATGAGTTTTACAGATAACAAATTGTAGCTTTTGCAAGGCAAAAGGCTTGCCTCTAATTTGAATGATAATTTCTCCAACTTCATAGGATGAAAAAATTTTTGTTATGGCTTTTATTTGTCCGCTAGCTGATCACAGTACTTCAGTGAAAATAAACAAATTAAACAGCCAATTTAACCGAAATTTTTTAATGAATTTATAAATATATAATGAATTAAAGAATATAATGAAAACTTGTGAAACTTTATAAATTTAAATTGAGTTAAACAACTTTTATTCAAAACTAACTATGCAAATGAGAAGTTATTAAGTTTTAAACAGGAGCAGTTATTATTAGCAGTCAGAATTCAAAATTTTTGCTCAGTTATGACGATTGCTTGAATGATGTCATTCGAATGGAAGTATTATTTTTATGTCGCATATAGTTAATTTATCAGTCTATGTCAAAAACTGTAGATATGCCATTGGAAAAACAGCCAGATGAGCTGAAATCCATCCAAGCCAAGGAATAATCAGGCTCCAGCCGGGGGAGGCTCCGTTGCTGATGAAAACGGCTTGCGATTTGTTTAAAAAACAAAACAGCTTCTATAGTTTTTGAACCAAATTTTATTCTGAATAATTATACACCTAATTTTACTTAATTAAAAAATTTTAGATTGATTGTGTGCAAAAATTACGCTAATATTCATTTGAAAAATATTACGTTCTTTTCTGATGCATTATTTGGGGGAGCGGCAGTTTTTTTTGAAAAAAAGTTCGTGAAATCAAAATACCTGACTGAAAAAAAACTAAATTGAAAATTTTAATCTCGAAAAGCCCAACATCCCCCAAAAATTACACGAACCATTACCTCAGCTCAAATTTATTAATCACAAAAAAATCCAATTTCTTGAACTGATATGAAAACTTGACTTTATCATAACTTTTTAGATTTTATCCTCAACAAGGACTAAATTCCATTTGAGGATTTTTCAAAATATTGAAAAAAGAGGCCAAAAAGTATAAATAAAATGTATATCAGTATTTAGTAATTCATTTGAAATGGATCGCAAGCCAGGTTTCCTGCTCCCAATTACCCTATAGGGCGTATAGCTGCAGTCTGAAGTAAATTGGCGAGAAGCAGAAAAACTGTGTTTGCTCCAAGAGCGCCCAGCGATACTAAATCCATCGGGGGTATATCTGCTTTGAATTGGCGAAATAGAAGGAGTCCTATGGTGCCAAATGCGACGAGATAGTCAATGACGAAAAGAACTAGAGCAGCCGTCCATATTCTAGCAGATATCGAGTCATATTCCCTGGTGGAAGTGCATCTAAATTCTTCATAATCCTTTAGAAAAATAAGCTGAAAAAATGATCCCAGATTCCAAACAACGTCTTTAACAACATGATTCTTCTGCGTTTTTGTTGTTATCCTACTCTGTTAAATTGCTCAACCAAAAAAATTATTTTTAGTTTTCATAAATGTCTATGCTTCTGACTTTTGCTCAGAGCTTAATGAATATTGTCAATTATTGTGGAGTAAAGCGGTAAACAATGAAGTTAGCAATAGTACCTATCTTTTTTTGGGCTAAAATCTTTCGAACAAAATTTGGGAATAATTGTGCTCGGGTTGGTTTTTTCTCCAGACTTTTTAACAAGTTTTAGACTGATACTTTAAAACAGTCTGAAAATAGAGTTCGGACTAGTATGACGACTATATCTATTTCAACACAGCAGCGAATCGTCCGAACTTAGTTTTAATAATTGGACAACAAGCTCTATAAAATAAGAAGAGGGCTTGCTCGTATCAAAGCAACGAAGTGAATGTAGTGACTGACTGCCCTTTAACGCCTATAAAGTGTTCAATTTTCAAAAACAGATGAAATTTATTTTACAAAATTATTAATTTTTTAGTTAAAGAGCAATTGTTAATTCTAAAATAATTTTAAATAACTGGCATGCGTCAAATCGATTTCAAAATCTTTTCTGAGCCAGAAAAAGTTAGCCATTTTTAAATCTTCATAGGTTTGCAAAAATCATTGCAGTTCCGTCTGCATTTTCTCCATTACCTTTTGTATCATTTATAAAAAACAAACAAAACTGAGGTCGGTTTCAATTTGTCAACATTTGCGATAAAAAATCTCCTCAAAAATGCCAAATTCAAAAATGGAAATTTGTCTGGGAAAAGTCAACCCGGGAACAAGTTTTTTGTCTTTTGTTTTTAGAAATTTAGAAAACTAGAACTCTTGTTTGAAAATTAAACGAGTCATAAGATTAATTCAGTCGTAGAAGAAAGGGCCAATGAAGGGTACAACACCTGTTTTCAGTGTAATATGAACGTAAATTGTGGTTTCAACTAAGGATTTTTGGCTCGAGCCTTTCAAATGATGCTTAAAATTGTTTTTAGCGAATACTAAGAAAGAGTTCGCCGTTTGCTCAAACACCTAAATAGATACAATCAGGGGCGGATTTAGGGGGGACGCCCTCCCCTTCTCAGGGATTCGACCCCCTGCCGACCCAAATGGTCCCCCCTTTGGTACTTTTTAAGAAATCCATTTTCGGCCGACCGACCCTAAAATTTTTCTAAAGCGCCTCTGGCGCCAATACATACTAAATTTGAGGGGGAGCGCGCGCCAAAAAACGCGATTTTTTTTTCGACATTTTCTAAAAAGTGCTTAAAAACGGCTTTTTTGACCTTTTTTCAAAAATTTGCCTGCGGCGCTCAAACCTTGGCCAAAACAGCGTCTTTTTAGTGCTTTAGGAGAGCTCGGGGCTCTTTTTCCTTTCCCCCCTCACCTCCCACGACCATCATTTTTATGGTGTAACGAGTGGTTTTACAAGGTTACATATGAAGACCAAATGTGTTTGGCACATCCTAATTAGTCCGCGTGTCAATTTTCATAATGATCGGACAATGTGAACAGTAACTTTACTAGTAAAAAATTGCAGGTGGGGGGGGGGGAAGGAAAAATAGCCGAGCTCGGAAAATCAATTCGGCCGACCTAAAAGAAAGGTCGTCAAAATTTTCGAAAAATTTTTGAAAATCCGCCCCCCCCCTTCGAGAAAATCCTAGATCCGCCCCTGGATACAATAACAATCTTTTTTTTCTGAAAATAAATTTACACTATCTGGAACATTTTTCAACTGAAATTTTTATCTACGGTTCTATAATTGTATAATACACATCGTTTCCATAACCCATGATGCTCTTTGACGTTTCTGGTTGGTTGTGCCAAAGACAATTGCGTCCCGGAAATGGTACCCAGAAGAGTGAAAAATGTTCAGAAAAAAACATCCCCGAGAATCCTCTCACAAAATTGTCCAGCTTAACTAATTGTCTTTTCAAACCAGTCGTGATGATAAACAATTGGTTAGCATGACACAGCAGTCATTTGATTTAATGGGTTTTTTTTGTCTTGATCTAGTTTTAGCAGATGTTTTTGATATATTTTGATACCCGGAACACAAATGTCTATGCACCCTTCGGAACGATATATTTTAGCGTATGATCCATTTGCGAAGAGTGCCAGTAGCAATCCAAACGCACATAGACTGATTGAAACCCACAAGCACCGTTTTCGCGAAAATTCCATTTCAATATCGCGGGTTTGACAGTTTTTATTTTAAACTAGTAAAATAATATGACTTACTCGTTGAAGAGAAACTGCGAAAATGGTTTAAGCAAAACGCATTTTTTCGCTCTGAGAATAGCCTTGGTGATAAACATCAAAAGACTTCAGCCAGATAAACATCAAAAGGCTTCAGCCAGATAAACATCAAAAGACTTGAGCTAGACAATTTTGCAAACAACCCTATTTTAGGGAAAAACAAGTGTTGTAAAAAGCAAATAATTGTGCTAGGATAAAATCAACATACAAACCTTTGAAACTGATCTGACTATTTAAAGACTTTATTGAATCACCTATAAACATTTTCATACGTGCAGAAGCAATGTATTTGATGGCAAGCGTGATACGACTGCGATAATAATGCAGAAAAGAAAATAAATTTTAAAAATTATTCGTACAATTCATGGGCAGCTCGAACTCATTTGAAATTTGAAAATTCAGTTTTCTCTGGCAATTAAACAAATTAACTTTTTCCTGAGACAGACAAAAATTAAAAGAATCGCAAGTGGTTGATTTGGTCAAAATGGCAAACTTTATTTCGCATAACATGATTTGAACCTATCAACAGTTAATCATCTGTTGCATGCTCTGACATTGCAATTGTTGATTTTGCCTGGCTTCAAATTAAACAAGACTGCTCGTATCAGGGCGAAGCCCTGAATGTTCCGACTGCCTTTTAAGTATTATGGAGCAGCAGTAATAACATAAAAAAAATAAATGAAATAAAATAAAATGAAAATTTTCTTTTTCTAAAATTTGAAAATTTTTATGAAAATCATCCCCCCACACGCCATATAAAGTACAAAAAGAGAGATTTCGTTCCTTGTAACAAATCAATTATGGCAAATAAGCTTCGTTCAACCAATTTGGAACGATTTATAAGACGGATTAATTCTCCGCTTACGCGTTAATAGCGCGAATTATATCGCGCGTTAATTGTCCCAAATTGGTCAAAATGGCAATCTTTAAACCCCAATTATTTGAGGTTTTATTTAATTCAGTAACAAAACAGTTTATAAAAGAATCCGCATAAAAAGTGATCACGCTGAAATCTTGGGTCAAATTTCTCGCTAAGAGTCCAATTTTTTTCGCTATGGAGCAAATAGGAGATATCACATAGAAATAAAGGCAAGATCAAGTGAAAATAGCCTAAGCTAGGGAATAAGTAGAATTAGACTTGTTTTTTTTTTAGAAGCAGTTTCTGTTAAATGCAATACGGTTTGACATAAACAGAACACAGAACTTTTGATGTAAGACTAGATGATTATTCTTGATAAAAAATTAGACAAAACTGGAAAAAAAAAAACAGACAACAAATTAGAAGAAAAATCTCAACTTGAAAAAAGAGAAAATAGACAAAACAGAATTACATCGCTAAAAATACAGGAAAAATTTTGTCTTTGTGTTCTGAGCTCAAGGCATCAAAAGATTTTAGAGGAAGTCAAAACTTACGACAAAAAAAGATACTAAAAATCGAAGAGTTCAAACATTTCGTCACTTTCAGTCATAATCGGAACAGAAATTGGAAAAGCTAAATGTTTTTGCAGTGAAAGACTATTACAGCCAAATTAGCCAACCCTAAGTTAGTTATTAAAAATATTTAGTTCGTTGAAATGCGTTTTTTACGTCGACCGAGCTAATTTTCCGAGCTCTTCTTGAAAACTTTTGCCTTTGTTTGATTCTTTCAAGTTGCTGCCTTTGTATTTTTTCTTTTCGAGAAATTAAACTGTCATCTGAATTTTCAATTTCGAAATTGAGACTATTGGTCTCGCAGCCCAAACTGAAAAAAATAAAATTCTCGTTTGTCTCGTTTATCTACACGCACTCAGTAAAGTGTAATATAATCGATTATTTTTTCTCTTTATATTTGTACTTTTATAACTATTATAAAAAACAAAAAAAAAGTTATAATTGCTAATTCTAGATGTTTAAACGATTTATAATCCATTATAATGATAACATTTTTCGTGACACCATGGTAAATTAAAATCAAATCTAAATGATTATATTCTTTCCGAAAACCTCTTTCTATCTCTTTTAATCTATTCTAACCCTTTATATTCTAGCATAATCTAATAAAATAGATTGTAATAATTTTTTCTGTCAAAAATCTTGAAAATTGAGTTGTGTTGTTGCTCTTTGGCTCATCTGAACACAAAGTTTTACCAAGAAACAAAAATTTCATAGAGATCCTTCTTTTTATTTGAAAAAATCCCACGGTAGGTGAAATATAAATCTTCTGTATAAATTATTAAACTAAAACGAGCAGTATGCTGATATTCTGTTTGTAAAAAAACTTAAACCAAGCATCATGAAATAAAACAAATTAAGAAAAAAAGAAAAAAAAACGTTATAAATTTGAACTGATGGGACGGAGGGGAAATTTGAAAACATTTTCCCCATTTTTCTTATAAGCCAAAGTCTACGAAAGTCATAAAAAATAAGCAATTCAGGTGCAAGGTTGAAGATAAATTGGGCAAACAAAATTGATTAAAAACTATTATAAACGATTGTAGTCAGCCTTCATAGAGTAAAAGTGTTAACATTGACATTGACCAGTCTTTTCTTGGAACCTCGGCCCCAGGAAGAAAAGTTACCTAAGTGGAGTAACCAATCTTTTGTTCCAAACAATTTGTAAAATAATGGATTATTCATGAATATATGCTGAACAGTCTATCAGAAAGCAGCAATTTTAACACCTCGATTTCCAAAAAACCGGCAGCTACTCTCAAATCTGACCATGAAAAACACCGCCGCATAAAAAATGCCAAAATAAAAGATAAAGAGGCTAATGAATGGAGAAAAATCAGAAAAAAAAACATTTTGCACTGCGAATAAAATTTTCAAAGTCATTCACGGCAAAGAAATAGAAGCGGAACACTGGAATATTGGATGGTGAACGTTATTCCATGATTTAATAAAGTTTTTTAAAGTTTTTTTAAATAACGGTAAATCGGAGGAATGGCAAAAAAAATTATCCGAGAAAACGCGAAATTGAAATTTAGAATTGTAAGTTTTAAGCTTGCCAAAGTACACAGCTAACGCAGGCCGACAATAAAAAAAGAGTTCCTTTCTTCCGAGTTTGGACTTTGAACAGCAAGTAAATACTTTCTGATCCGATGCGACCAAATATGCCCACTAATGTTGTTTCAATTTGGCCCTGCTCGATTCAATACTCGTAAATATGGGCACTTTTGACCAAAATGTGTACATTGGACTCAAGATTTTTTTCCGGTCGAACATCAATACTTCATGTTCAAACGGAGGAATTTAAATTGAAGCGCGCGGGACTGCTGCTTGCGTTAATGTTATTTTAGTGTGTTCTGGACCTGCGTAGAAACGGCGTGCTTCCAAGTGAGCAAGTAATGGGTACAGTCCAGAAAGAAGTTTCAATTAGGGCGGGGGCACTGAATCACGATCTGTTTGTGGGTAAGGGATCTTATGTTACTGTTGTCTTCGGTGGTCTGGAATCCCAGCCATTGCCACTTGCATAACTGTCGGCGGGTCTCAGCGCTGAGGTATTTCATGGGGCAGTCGCTCAAAAAGGGTGCGTCGCTTTTCAACCACCTCTGACAATGTTGGCTTAAAGACTCGGCATGATACTTTGGGCGGGCCTAGCGCTACGTTTGTTGGTAACCCATTGGTGACTTAAATTATCTTCTGAACATTCCGTTTGATCAATGTAGGCTTGCAATCATGAAAAACAATACATCCGCCCCGGAGTAAGCTTTGCAGGAAGAGAATACCATTGAGCCTTGAGACGGAATGTCACTTTTCTGACATTAGGTACTTCAAAGTTTTCATCAGTTTATTGTACTATGCTGAGTAATAAATGGTACGCAAACCAAAGTAGCAATAACTATCTATCGGCTCAAGTGATATTATTTTTTTCGTGTGTAGCTTGGAGTACTATTATTATTATGATTATTAAAAGGAATTTATGTAACGAAGGTTACAAAGGGGTTTGCCCCAGATACAAATTTACAGAAAAACGGCAACCGTTCTTAGTACAGTCACAAGCTAGCTTCCAGGAGCACAACTCTCTCATCGTATTTTTCACTAAAGAAGCACCAGAGAAAACTAATAAGTTTTCCTTTAAGACACAGGATTGAAGAAATCTATCACTTCAGGAAGTTTATTCACCTGTCGCGGTGCACGACACCAGAAATTGGTATCTCCTTTTGATAGACGAATACGCTCAACATTGAATTCAAAATTATTTTGTCTGAAGTTCATTCTGTATGCCAGATGTGCAGAAGAATAAAAATCAAAGCAACCAGCAATAAGTTTTGACAGCATGAGCAAATCCGTGAGTTGCAAATAAAGCGAAACAGGTAGAAGGTTGAGAAATAACAGACGCTCCTTGTAATTTTCACAATGTGGGAGAATCCATCTCGTTACACGCTTCTGAACTGCTTCGAGATTTCTCATTGACCGGACCGAGGCGTGCCAGCAACAACTCGTATACATCATAATGGGCAGCACCATTGTTTTGTATAGGTTGAGTTTGCATTTCACGGAAATGTGAGGAGAATTTCTCTTCATCATGAAGAACACTTTATTTGCTTTACTGCACTTTTCTTCAACATGAGCAACCCAGTTCAAATTGTCAGCAATATAGAGACCCAAGATTTCGTGCTCTTGTGCAAAAACAATTGGGGCAACTACAAATTGGCAGTCTTTCAGACACGACGAGCGCGAGAAAATCATCGCCACACATTCATCAACATTATAAGTTATCATGTTTATTTGTGACCAATTGCAAATGTAGGAAAGATCTGTTTCTATCAGCACCTTGTCTGTATTTACACAAAGAAAATTAGCATCATCAGCACAAAGGTATGGCTCAAAGCACTGTAAAGAATCAAGCAAATCGTTGAAAAAAAAATTAAGAGGGGTCCTAACAAGGAGCCTTACGGCACGCCACTGGCCACAGGTATGGAACCGGAAAACATCCCCTCACTCAAACTTTTTGCGTTCTGTTGGATAGTTAGCTCTTGAGAAGCTTGAGCAGTTTGCCTCGTACTCCAAAACTGTGCAGTTTAGCAATAAGAATCTGATGATTAACATTATCGGAAACGCTTTTCAAAATCTAAATAGATCACGTCAACGTTGTGGCGACGATTCAGGTTTGAATAAAGGGCTTCGATAAACTCCAGGAGCTGGGTGATACAAGATCTTCTTTTCCTGAATCCATACTGCAATGGATGCAGATGATGCCAAACATGACCATAAAGTGCAACAAAAACACATCTCTCAAGAACTTTTGATGCGATTGGTAGAAGCGAGATTTGTCTGTAGTTTTTCACTTCTATTTTTGAACCTTTCTTGTGCACTGGGGCGACTACAGCTTCTTTCCAGGCGTCAAGATATATGCCAGTTTGCTTGATTTTATAAAAGAGAGTTTACAGGGACTTCGCGACAGCATTAGAGGTATGCTTGAAATACTCTTGCAGGTATATTATCGGGTCCGGTTGCTTTTTTCACATCAAGATCAACAAGAACTTTGACCAAGAAGTATTCGTCAATAGTAAAATCTTTGATGATGACGTCAGTTTTGTCGGGAAACGTTTGAATAGAACTAATGGGTTGGTTGAAAACTGTGGCAAAAAAGGCATTGAAAGGCTCAGCTTGTTCCGCAGAATCTGTTGCAGTGTCACTCAAGTACTTGATACTGGAAGGAATACTTTGGCTTCGTAAAGATTTATAAGATTTGAAAAGTTTGTCAGGGGATCTGCTGTCTGCGAGAGCTTCTTCATAATTGACTTGATCTTCCATTATTGCAGCGCCGCATTCTTTTTTCAGTCTCAATGTCGTGCAGTGCAGGATGCCCTTTTGCTGATAAGCAGTCTCCAGTCGCTTTATCAGATTTTTTGCTCGCAGAGTTTTTGCTCTCTGAAATACCTCTTACGCGCAGAGTTTTATCAATTTCAGGCGCTTCAACGGCGGCTGCAGGCGCAGGCGTATTGAGCAATATCTTTTCAACATTCCAAACTGAACTCAAAACGATTTCAGTTTTTTCGGCTATTTTGTCAGTTTCTTCTTCGGGTTGAGCAGGTTTGTTGAGAAACAAGTCTCTCCTTCCTTGTTGAACACAATTGTTACAGAAAAGCAACACATTCTCTCTGACAGTTGAGAGAGCACTGAGAACAGTGTCTTCAAAACCAGTGCACTTTTTTGACCAATGCATAATGGATGAGCAACATACACAGAGAAAGCATGTTGAACAGTGTATTTCGTTGAATACGGAAGACCTCGTAGTCATCGTTGCGAATGTTTTTTTTTGTTTTCCTTTGATTCGTGTTATAGAGAAAAAATGAGACGCGATAAGCTGCAGGCTGGGGCACAATCTGGTCGATGTGCGTCGTTGGTCCAGCCTCTCCGTTAGCAAGCTTCCTCCTCAGCCATTTAATATGAAACTATTTAAAGAAGAGAAAAAGAGAAAGAAGACTATATAAAGACTATAGACTATAGACTATAGAATATAAAGAAGAGAAAAAAGCGTTTTTTTATTCATCAGCGACATAGGAAAAATGACTAGAAAGAAGACTATAAAGAAGAGAAAAAAGCACTTTTTTATTCATCAGCGACATAGGAAAAATTATTTAATTTTTTTAGATTCCAGATAACAAAAAATTGTTGGCTTACTTTTGTTTTAATGTTGGCACCAACACTAAAGAAACTTGTTCAAACTTATTTTTCGGGTATGGTTTCTCTGCAAATTTTGTTTCTATCTTAGTCTTTTTTGTTGCTTCTATCTATAAAAAAATGATACGAAAGATTAAAAACAAATTTTGAGAAACGGAGATAATTTGGTATGTCTTCTTTGTATGTTTCTCATCATTTTTTGGATGCATGATGATGATTGTTTTCTGCAATTCGCAGAGGATCTATGAAAGGCTTTTTCTAGCCTGTCTAAGGATAGTCCGTTTTTCATATTTTCCCACACTCCAGACTCAGTTATTTTGTTGAGCTCTCTTTTTTTTGGGACTCAATGCGTCTAGAGCTTTCAAGTGGTATCACTATTGTAGCCGTAATCGGTCAGTTTGTTGACCTGAAGCCAGAGGTCAAGTGAGAGCCCGTCCTCACACGCTATCATTGTCTTGACAGGGGATCGATTACACGAGCATTGTTTTAAAAAATAAAATATCCTATAAAGTGCAACCCTCGCCATCCAAACAAAAAAAGATCAACATGTGTTGTTTTTAACAAATGGACCTCAAAGCATAGATTAAAAGTATAACCAAAAATAACTGCTAAAACTAGAAGACAAAAAATTTTAGGAAATTATTTATTTGGTAAATTAAATAGAAGCGAATTTAGGATAAAAATTTATAATCAAAAAGTTTTTAGCAGTCCAATTTAAACAACTGTATATACGCCAATGGAACAACGGCAAGAGCAACTGAAATCCAGCCCAGCCAGGGAACCACCAAACTCCAACTGGGTGAATATGGGTACCTGAAAACAATATTTTCTGATCGAATTTAATTGTAAGTATGGTAAATTGGTTGATGGTAAGCAAAACTATTTAACAAAAATCTTCATAGAACCGAAAAACATGCAGGGATACGTAAACTATTCAGAAAAAGTTTCAAGTCGCAAATGCATCCAATTTGCTCAAAACGTAACTTTGGGTAATTAAATTAAGTGCAAATCAAAAATGTTTGAAGTTACGGTATAGGGTGTGTTGCAGCGGTTTGTAACGAGTTGGCCAGAAGCAAAATAAATGCGTTTGCTCCGACAGCACACAGGGATGCCAAACACAGCCGGGGATTATCGGCTTTAAATTGGCGAAACATGAAAAGTCCTATGGCACCACAAGCCACGAGGTAGTCAAAGATGAAAAAGCCTGAGCTGCTTCAAATTCTTTGAATTTTTCATCAGAGCCGCTCCAAAGGTCGCATTCTTCTCGAAACTAGTAAAACTTCCCATTACTTTTAGTTCCAGTTTTTGTTTTTAAAGGTATCAGATTTTGGTCAAAACCAATGGTTCAGTTTGATGACCAGTATGAATTGGTACAAATTCAATTGTATTTTAAATAAAGATTTATTATGTGCCTCTAATTGCAGCCTCTAATGAAGGCATACCCAAACTGTTTCGGCCTTAAGTGTGTTCTGGATTTTTTGCACGAAAATTCTGGCTGCAATCACGTATCTTAAAGCAGCGATTTGATAGAATACCAGTTATGATAGCTCTGAGTGCATCAGTAACTGGTATTGTCTTCACGTTTCCGAATTTTCACGTTTCCGAATTCTCTAAGAAAAATCAACAATGCATGCAATTGTACCAATTGATCTTATGGTCAAATGAGAATTAGAAAAAAGTAAAATTGGCGATTTATTTGGAAAGGACAAACGACTTATATTCAGGAAGCAAAAGTTTGTATTGGACGCAATTTATTGAAAAAGATATTGGCCGATTTTGATCGACCGTATGCACAATTATTTTAACGCCCCTTGGACGTCCTTCCCTCTGCTGATCCGAAGAGTCCCCCCTTTGGTACTATTTTAGATCATCCATTTTTGGCTGACCGAACCTAAGATTTTTTCAAAGGCACCTTTGGCACCAATATATTCATTTATTTTAGGGGAGAGCTTTATGGGTCTTCATGGGTTTTTGGGTGAGCGCAGAAAAAAAATTTTGTTGATCTAGTAAACATGTCGACACATTTCGAAAATCCGTCTATGGATATTTTTTAAGTGCGCAGTTCTGATCTGAAACTTACTCAGCATTTTTGGCGCTAAGATTTTTTCAGATCTTTTTTGGGAAGTTTTCGTTCGCACGCAAAATTTCCAAAGGCCATAATGCAAACCAATGTCACTGTTAGCGGCATAAGATCCATTTGCAAAAAGGGCCAGAAACAACCCAATCGCACACAGCCCCATAGACACTAACGAGCACAATTGCCGAGAGATTTCCATCCTAGTCAAAAATTGTTTATTAATCAGCGTGACGATTTTGCAGTAATGATTTTAATGACAATAACGGTTGATTAAGCGCTGGAATATCTTGCAAATAAAAACAAGACTTCGCGTATCAGGGCGAGGCCCTGAATGTTCCGACTGCCTCTTAAGGTCTATGGAGCAGTAATAACATGGAAAAATTAAATGAAATAAAACAAAATGAAAAAAAAAAACAATTTTTCCTCAACTTTGCAATGTTTTATGCAAATCATCCCCCACACGCTATATAAAGTACAAAAGGATAGATCTGGCTCCTTGTAACAAATCAAATATGGCAAATAAGCTATTTTCAACTAATTTGGAACAATTTTTATTACGGATTAACTCTCCGCTTACG
>NC_087063.1:2943669-2974581 GCF_963678635.1 Symsagittifera roscoffensis | reverse complement strand
CCGGGGCGGATGTATTGTTTTTCATGATTGCAAGCCTACATTGATCAAACGGAATGTTCAGAAGATAATTTAAGTCACCAATGGGTTACCAACAAACGTAGCGCTAGGCCCGCCCAAAGTATCATACCGAGTCTTTAAGCCAACATTGTCAGAGGTGGTTGAAAAGCGACGCACCCTTTTTGAGCGACTGCCCCATGAAATACCTCAGCGCTGAGACCCGCCGACAGTTATGCAAGTGGCAATGGCTGGGATTCCAGACCACCGAAGACAACAGTAACATAAGATCCCTTACCCACAAACAGATCGTGATTAAGTGCCCCCGCCCTAATTGAAACTATTTTCTGGACTGTACCCATTACTTACTCACTTGGAAGCACGCCGTTTCTACGCAGGTCCAGAACACACTAAAATAACATTAACGCAAGCAGCAGTCCCGTGCGCCTCAATTTAAATTCCTCCGTTTGAACATGAAGTATTGATGTTCGACCGAAAAAATCTTGAGTCCAATGTACACATTTTTGTGAAAAATACCCATATTTACGAGTATCGAATCGAGCAGGGCCAAATTGAAACAACATTAGTGGGCATATTTGGTCGCATCGGATCAGAAAAAATTTACTTGCTGTTCAAAGTCCAAACTCGGAAGAAGGGAACTCCTTTTTTATTGTCGGCCTCCGTTAGCTGTGTACTTTGGCAAGTGTAAAACTTACAATTCTAAATTTCAATTTCGCGAATTCCTCCGAATTACCGTTATTTAAAAAAAACTTTTAAAAATTTTCTTAAATCATGGGATAACGTTGTTTAATGTTCAATTAGATAGTGAACGTGAATAAATGAACATGGTGGAGGGTTGAAGATCGAAATCGACAACTTCCAAAAAGCAGAAAATAAGAAAGTTAAAAGCTAAAAAATTGATAAAAGTTTAAAACAAGAAGAACTCTAAATACCTGCTGCAACGGCATAAATGCCGCATCATTTCAACAGAGACAACGTGGCCGCGAACGAAATCTCAACAACTCGGGAAAAATGACAAGAGTGCCTCTGTTTGAAAGGGAATGCAAGAGGACAAAAAAAGGTTAATTAATTGCTTATAAGTTGACAAAGTCCAATAAAACTTAATCCAATATTCTAGTGTTCCGCTCCTATTTCTTTGCCGTGAATGACTTCGAAAATTTTATTCGCAGTGCAAAATGTTTTTTTTTCTGATTTTTCTCCATTCATTAGCCTCTTTATCTTTTATTTTGGCATTTTTTATGCGGCGGTGTTTTTCATGGTCAGATTTGAGAGTACCTGCCGGTTTTTTGGAAATCGAGGTGTTAAAATTGCTGCTTTCTGATAGACTGTTCAGCATATATTCATGAATAATCCATTATTTTACAAATTGTTTGGAACAAAAAATTGATTACTCCACTTAGGTAACTTTTCTTCCTGGGGCCGAGGTTCCAAGAAAAGGCTGGTCAATGTCAATATTAACACTTTTACTCTATGAAGGCTGACATCAACCCTTTTTTTCCTTGTCTGAGATTTTCCGAGCCCTCTTGACCAATTTTTTTGCAAAGTTTTTCATTGACTAAACATCAACTTAAACTATCCAAATTCTGGAAAAACATCAATACATTTGCCCAAAGAGAATTGCGCCCAGGGTTAGTATGTTTTTATCCAAATTGCATCTTTCCAAAAAATATTATGATTTTTGATCAGATTCGGGTGTTTTCGTAATACTGCTACTTGTTCAAAACAGATGTGCTCTGAAGGAGAGTCTGTGCTTAGCCAAAAATTATCTTTTTTAAAACCTCTTAATGTTTTTAAGCGGACTCGGTGTAACTTCGAACAGACTTAAATTGGCTATCAAATTAGTCTCTGTTCTTCAAAAATTTGAAATAATTTCAATTAGTGATACCCGCATCCACTTTCAAGCGTTAATAATCAATTATAACAAAACTTTATAACCAGTTCTACAAAAATTGAGAAACAATTGATTTTAATCAATTATTAATTGATTATAAGCCCTGTTTTTGAAATCAAATATAATCAATTATAATACATTATAAGCGATTATAATCGCCAATTTTTATCCGAAGCTCTAATTCATTTGATTTGCAGAAAAAAACCATTACAATCGTTTATAATAGTTTTTAATCAATTTTGTTTGCCCAATTTATCTTCAACCTTGCACCTGAATTGCTTATTTTTTATGCCTTTCGTAGACTTTGGCTTATGTGAAAAATGGGGAAAATGTTTTCAAATTTCCCCTCCGTCCCATCAGTTCAAACTTATAACGTTTTTTTTTTTTTGATTTTTCTTAATTTGTTTTATTTCATGGTACTTGTTTTAAGTTTTTTTACAAACAGAATATCAGCACACTGCTCGTTTTAGTTTAATAATTTATACAGAAGATTTATATTTCACCTACCGTGGGATTCTTTCAAATAAAAAGAAGGATCTCTATGAAATTTTTGTTTCTTGGTAAAACTATGTGTTCAGATGAACCAAAGAGCAACAGCACAACTCAATTTTCAAGATTTTTGACAGAAAAAATTATTACAATCTATTTTAATAGATTATGCTAGAATATAAAGGGTTAGAAGAGATTATAAGAGATAGAAAGAGGTTTTCGGAAAGAATATAATCATTTATATTTGATTTTAATTTACCATGGTGTCACGAAAAATGTTATCATTATAATGGATTACAAATCATTTAAACATCTAGAATTAGCACTTATAACTTTTTTTTATTTTTTATAAAAGTTATAAAAGTACAAATATAAAGAGAAAAAATAATCGATTATATTACACTTTACTGAGTGCGGGTAGATAAACGAGACAAACGAGAATTTGATTTTTTTTGAGTTTGGGCTGCGAGACCAATAGTCTCAATTTCGAAATTGAAAATTCAGATGAAAGTTTAATTTGTCGAAAAGAAAAAATACAAAGGCAGCAACTTGAAAGAATCAAACAAAGGCAAAAGTTTTCAAGAAGAGCTCGGAAAATTCGCTCGGTCGACGTAAAAAACGCATTTCAACGAACAAAATATTTTTAATAACTCCGTTACGGTTGGCTAATTTGGCTGTAATAGTCTTTCACTGCAAAAACATTTAGTATTTTCAGTTTCTGTTCCGATTATGACTGAAAGTGACGAAATGTTTGAGCTCTTCGATTTTCAGTATCTTTTTGTCGTAAGTTTTGAATTCCTCTAAATTCTTTTGATGCCTTGAGCTCAGAACACAAAGACCAAATTTTTCCTGTATTTTTAGCGATGTAATTCTGTTTTGTCTATTTTCTCTTTTTTCAAGTTGAGATTTTTCTTCTAATTTGTTGTCTGTTTTTTTTTCAGTTTTGTCTAATTTTTATCAAGAATAATCTAGTTTTACAACAAAAGTTCTGTGTTTTGTTTATGTCAAACCGTATTGCATTTAACAGAAACTGCTTTTAAAAAAAAACAAGTCTAATTCTACTTATTCCCTAGTTTAGGCTATTTTCACTTGATCTTGCATTTATTTCTATGTGATATCTCCTATTTGCTCCATAGCGAAAAATATTGGACTCTTAGCGAGAAATTTGAACGAGATTTCAGCGTGATCACTTTTTATGCGGATTCTTTTACAAACTGTTTTGTTACTGAATCAAATAAAACCTCAAATAATTTCAATTTATCGCCTGACAGGGAAATGCTAGTTTTTGTATACGTTTCACGCTGTGACAAAGCCAATCATCTGAAAAAGCAAAAACATTAGGGAAAACATCGGCTTTTGTAAAAAATTATTTCATCATGTCTTGTGCTTTTTGTTCCGACTTTCGATACGAAAGTAACGGAATATTTGTGCTCGGGGTGGGTTTTTTTTTCTTCAGACAAATTTTGACTTTTTGACTAGCCATTTTTGACGGAATTTTTTTATTTCATTCAAAAGGTATTGTTGTCCTGAGCTCAATTTTGAAAAGATATTTCACCTGTGATCATTTTTCGTAAAATTATGAGGGTTTAAAGACTGCCATTTTGGCCCTTTTGACCAATTTGGGACAATTAACGCGCGATATAGGTCGCGCTATTAACGCGTAAGCGGAGAATTAATCCGTCTTATAAATCGCTCCAAATTGGTTGAACGAAGCTTATTTGTCATAATTGATTTGTTACAAGGAACAAAATTTCTCTTTTTGTACTTTATATGGGGTGTGGGGGGATGATTTTCATTTTTTTTTATTTCATTTAATTTTTTTATGTTATTACTGCTGCTCCATAAAACTGAAAAGGCAGTCGGAACATTCAGGGCTTCGCCCTGATACGAGCAGTCTTGTTCAATTTGAAGCCAGGCAAAATCAACAATTGCAATGTCAGAGCATGCAACAGATGATTAACTGTTGATAGTGAGTTATAACCGATGTGGTTAACTCATAGAGTAATTTCGGATAGGGTACACCGTCTGCTCGTCACGCTATCTTATTTTCGGCCGGATAGATTCGTGCAACTTCTTAGTCTAATACCGATCCTAATCTTACTCTTATACTTTCTAGTCTCAGGGTGTTTAACTAGTCTCTGCTAGGCTCAATAGATCTAGGGTATACTGGTTTATTGCGGATGCTGAAGTTCTCTTGGAGAGACAACTAATTTCTAAGTTAAATTCAAATCTCTCTGGTGCTGAAATTACAAATAATTTCAGCACTTACAAATAAGTGGGTTGTTAGTTAGATGGATTATGATTGGTTAATATTAAAAACTTTACAGTGGTAAAATATCCAATTTATCCAATCATAAAATATACTTTAGATCAGGTTCCACCCATCCGGGTTTTACAGAGTTTTTAGAATTATCTTTCTGCAATTCAAAGGATGGATGATGAACATTGGTATTTGGCGAACATCATATTCTTGTCCGGTTCCTCTTGTTAAAGAAGTTCCAGGACGCTGGAGTTAGGAACATCAATCGTTGTGTCGTTTTGTGACAAAGACTGGGTTCCCCAATGAAATCAATCTGATTTCAAAATGGTTTGCTATGACGGGTTTTTCTGTATTATGTAGAGAACTTGTTTTGTGTTCAACCTCGTCTGGGAATGGCGTGGAGATCGTGTGTGGAAGGGATGCCTCGTAACTCGGATCTGCACGTATACTTGAACATCGAGGTGGTCATTGGTCTAGTTCAATGAAGTCCTTTTATGCGAAGTCAAGTGGTACTCTAAATCCTTTGAGTTGTGATTGTGGACGGCATATCGGTTGTGGTTAGCCATTCTTGTTCGAATGTGATGGAATTCTTTTGTCTTTGGATGTTCGTCTTTGTTGTTGTGTGTTGATCTATTTACTGCAAGGTATAATTTACATTTTATAAAATTTTATTAGTTCGGTTTTTTAATCATGAATTTAGTTAGTCGTTTTCACAAAAGCGTTTTATTTTAGTTTGGTTATTTTGAAGAGTTACTCACCCTTGAGTACCTCTTATTAAAAATAGAAGTGTGGTCACAAAGCGTGGATGTAGCGCGGTGGGTTAGGCCGGCTATAGAGCATGCTCAGGACGTCCTCTCTGGTGGGTTAGGCCAGGAGTGGGAGTATGAATTCGTGCTGTTTCTTTGAGAGGTCCTGTTTTGTGATAACGTTTTATGCTGGGTTTATATTGGTCTTTCTTATGTTTCTTTGGTTGTGTCCTTTTTTCAAAAATCAAATTGTTTTTGGTATGGGTTTGTCTTGCGACTTTTTTGTGTTTTTTTATGTCTTTCTTAGACTTTATATTAGTCTTTAAAAGAATAAATTATCCAGTCTTAAACTGGGTTAATCCGGTTTGGGTACCGTTGGTTTTCGTTTCTTAGTCATGCTGTTATTTTATGATTTGTGGTGTTTAGTAAGCTGCGTTGGTTAGTTTGGTTTAGTATATAATTCCTTTCCAACCGGGTTAAAGGAAAGTTTGAAAGTTGTTAACGCGTGTTAGAGTTGTTGAGTGTTAAAACTTGAAACTCAAAATCATTATTTAAACAATTCTTCGTGGGCGAGCTGTGCGAGTTTGGATAGAATTCTTGTGCGAGTGAATGAAAATATCAAAAAGTAAGTACTGCATTTTCATTTTATCAATTTATTACATGAATTTCAAATTTACTGCTTTTTTGGAAAAATTTAAAGTTATAAATTTTCATCGTAATTAAATTTACTGCTTCATGGGGAAACAATTTATAAATTAATTTACTACATTTGGTATGAATTTTATTATATTATTTTGTGCAAAATATCAATGAAGTTTAGAAGAATTTTAACAAGTTTATTTTTTATTTTTATTTTCCGTTTTTTGCAGATGATCGTGGTATGAAGACTAGAAATGTAAAAGAAACATGAATAAAGAAAGGTTAGTACTAATTTAAATTTATTAGTGAAGAATATTTTTAAATTATACTTACCTGTTAATCGTTTGGGAAAAAGCCGTGGGGGAAAATGTCGTGTATCATGTCCGATGTTGTTAGTAATTTTGCTAGTATGCGAATGATGTTTTTAGTTTGGAGCAGTGTTCAAAGCAATTGAAGTGCTTTAATGGTTTTTAGTTCTTCGGTGCCTATTGCAAACTCATAAGGTGTGTTTTGAATGAGGTTATATTTTTTGTGATTATATTTAGTATTGTGAATGAATTCTAATGTCGGGATTTCTATAGGCTGGGTAAATTCATGTGGGATAAGGAAGGGTCTGGACTCTTCGGTGTTGAAGGTCTTCGTGATTGGACAAAATATATACATTTGTGTTACTGGGTTATAATTGCGGAGGATGCCGTGGAGGTTAGTATCCTTGATGCAATAAGTGAAATTAAGAAAAAATTAAGAAAAAAAGAAACTGAAAACGATGGTGTGGTTGTCTTGATGGAGTATGTAAATCAAAATGTTTTTGCATGAAGCGATAGTATGTATATGTATGAGTCTGTTTAGTGCGTAACATAATGTCGTGTGAACAGTGCAAATCGCGTTCATGTGGTGCAAGGAAGTTCATCTGTCGTACTTATATATTACTTCAGTTGTTATAAATGGTGGTGGTAGCGATTGTGCTGTTATATTGGGTGGGTTTAATGGGTAAGGATGTTGAACAATGTGTTAAGTTTAATCGTAATTTCGAATTTGAATTGTAGACTATTTTATTGGAGTATTTGGATGTTATGGTCACGAATGTCTTCGTGGATGTCTTGTCTATATTGTAGTCTATTGAGTGCCCAATTGTGGAGTCGGTTACTTTCTGGATGTTGTCCAAAAAATAATAGTGGGGATGCTGTGAACGTGTTCCAATCTAATCTTAAAGGGATATTTGTTGATGATTGTTCTCGATATCTAGCGTCGAGGTTATTTGGGAAATTTAGGGGGAAAGGCGTCGGTGAAATCTGGCTTACTGATGGTGTTGATGGTGGTGATAATGTTTCTGGTAGTGATGATGATGTTGTTGTATCCGTAGAAATTTCTATTGGGTCATTTATTAAATTTGGTTCAACTTGTGTGAATGAGTGTGTTGTCCAATATGGTAGTCGTGATGTTTGGTTGGGGGGGGGGGGGTTAAAGGGATTGTCACGTATTTGTTCAGATGTTGGTGTTGAACTTTAGTAATCTGAGGGTATACTTGAGGTGCTACGTTGTGAAAGAAGTGTAGGGGTTTCTGGTAATGTGCTATTTGGGTTTTCTGGAGTAATTGGTGATGGGGATTGGGGTATATCAAAATGAACTCTGGGGGTTTGAAAATTTCTATTTCGTCGTGGATGTATAATTTTTCTACTTATTTCAAATGTATTCTGATTTTGACTAATGAGTCTTATTCTACTTAATTCTTGTGGTAATGTTGGTTATAAGTTATATGTTGGTTCACTTAGGGGTGCCTGTCGCTGAACTGGTTCTAATGGTTCGGATAAGCGAGCGTGTCGTTCTTCAAAAGTGTATGGGTTATCTTGGAAAGAAATTCGTGTGGATGTTTGGGGGTTTTGAGTAGTTGAGGTATTGTCGGGTTTTCTTGGGACGATGTCGGTGAAGACTGATTGTGTGATTGTTGATTAGCAATTTTTGAAAGTATTCTGATTGCTTTTTTCTAGTGAAAAAATTTATGTTTATTGTAGTATTTTTCAAGGAAAAGAATTAAAAGGATTGTTGCTAAAGCGAATGTGATTATTGCGTTTTTTATACATTTGCACATTGTCAATATTAGGGATGATAAAAATGTTATAAAAATTACAAATAGTAAAAAAATATCTGTTCTACTAAAAATTGTTCGTATCATTTAAATAAGTTTGGGTTATCGTACCTGTGAATATGGTCAATGATTTGGGAAAGTTGGAGATATATTTCAAATAGGGAGTAGAAAAATAAAACATTGTTGCAAAAAATGATTAAAATTATAATAAAAGCTTCAAAGGTATCAAAGAGAAATATGAATAAAAGTTTAAGTATTGTGGAAAAGTTTATGAAAATGTTGAAAATTGTATTTTTAAAGATAATGACTGATCGAGAAAAGAGCATTTAAAAAATGATTTCTTGGTCCAATATTTTTTGTTGTTTGGGGCGATTTGCAAGTGTGGTCGAGTTATTTGTTGATTTTTTGAGGAGTGGGTTGAGTTTTGTGAAAAGTAGTTGGGGGCTAATTTTATGGTGTTCGGGAGGTCCTCTTTGCTTTATTTTTATTTGTCAGGTGATCTGTGGTGTTTTTGAGATTTTTGTACTTTAGGCCAAATGAATACGGTCGTATTTTTACTTTAGGCTAATTTACCATTTTTGGTTGGAAAGTTTTTGAGGTCTAAGTTGGGAAAATATTGTTGATCTTTGCATTATTAGATAAGGGAGGGTTATGATATTATGGTGGTATTTATTTTAGTTGTCAAGTCTGAGTGGTTTGCTTATTTTTGACCTGGAGGTTGTAAAATTATAGTTATAGATATGCCTGGAGTTTAATATCTTTCGTCTAATAGGTTGGTGTTATAGTTATAGAAGGTGACGGATTGAATGAATCCTATTGGCTGAATTTGAACTAGAATTGTTGCGTATTTTGTCAGCATGTTATTTTGAAAAAATGAAGATTCAATATGATCGGAGGTGGGGGGATTTTAAAATTAAAGTTGTTTTTGAAATTCAACTTTCTTTAATATTTTAGATTGTGGGATGAATGTTTTGTAGTTTTTACGTGGTTGATTTCTAAGTCGTGATGACTCTCTATGTTCTGATTTCTCGACTGGTAAAATTTTTTCTATCATTTTCCTATTTTTCCTTTTTTTTAGGTATTTTTTGATCTAGCTTTTTTGTATTGTTTTGAGTTGTAGTTGGTTTTGTATTTTGTTTTCCATGATAAATGTCGTTTTGTTCATCTATTTCTTTTTCCGTATGTGGATGATTTTGAATAACATTTAAACCTGTGAATTAATATAATTGAGTTAATTCGCGTAGTGAGTACTCTTTAGGGTAGTAAGGCAATAGATTGTTCCGATGTTGAACAATTTCTTTTTGGTTTTAATCGGTAATTTTATATGTTACGTCAGTGGGTTTGGCAATTATTTGGTATGGTCCTTTGCGAAGGGGTTGTAATTTTTTAGAAATTCCTTTTTGTGTATTAAAATTAGGTATTAAAACAAATGTTCCAATTTTTGTATCTGAGGCTGGGGTAAAGCGTGAATTAATTTGTTCGTTAATGTTTTGCCTTTGTAACAATTTTTTTGTTACTCTTTGGTAAATTTCATTGTGTTTTTATCTCTATTTAAAATCCATTCAGTGTGTGTGCCGGAGGCTAATTTAAGGAATTGTGGGTGATGAAAATGATCTTCATCATGCGTGTGAAAAGGTAGGTTATATCAAACTGAGTCTTTATTTGGTTGGCAATAACCTTGTGCATTTTTATGAGAGTTTGCTGTAAACAAAATTGGTTTACGTGGCTTTTGATTAAAAACCATTTCGTATGGTGACATTCCTAGAGTTGTCGTAATTTGTGAATAATATGCTAAGGGAAAAAATTTTACATCTGCTGACCATTCTGTGTATCTTGTATCATTTCCATTTATGATAGATCTAAGATATTCTTGTAGTGAACGGTTCATACCTTGTGAAATGTTAAAAGCTATTAGTATCATACTTAAAGGGAGACAGGGAACTGTAGAATCATTTAATTGATATTGTACAAGGTCTGTGTTTTCATTAATTGTTGTATTATTAAATTTTCGGAAATATCGGAGGAGTGTTTTATTTCCTAAAATTGTGGTATTTGCTTTTACGGGCTTAGTTTTGTATTTGTGCCATGATTTTAGTTGTCTAATTACTGGGTCAAGATTTTGATATTGTTTTAATCAAGTTCAAGTGTAATTTTATCTGTTGGAGGGAGAAAAATATTGTCAATTTCTAATTTTGATAGGGGAATTGTGTCAAGTGGGTCATGGAGGTCAAAAACTTGATTTATTGTGTATTTTGAATCATTTGTTTGTGGTCCCGATAAATTTATTTTATCAGTTAAATTTTCTTTTTCAATTAATGGAAAAAAGTCTTTTTTATACGAGTGGTGTTTTATTCGTTTTTGTTGGGTGTTATTTTTTATCCATTGTGAGTATGGAATTGGATTGAAAATTGATGTTCCTAGTAGATCAACTTCGTAGTGATTATTTTGGCAATCTAAGTAAAGTGGGAAATGTTGTAGATTATTTATTTGTGATTGGTCAATGTCAGTTTTTCCTGCATATTTGCATTCTAGTCGGGGTGATGTTTCGTCTTTTGCAAGGTAAAATTTTATATTTTTTGGTATTTCAACTGTAGTTTTCCGTGTAAGTAATTCAGGTGGTGTATTTTGACTTAATGTATCTGGTAATGCAAGATTCTTTCTTGCTGTCCAAACTATATGTAAGTTTGGAAAATTCCTTAGAATTAATTGAAATCTGTAAACTCGGTGAGTTGGATTTGACTTTTGTGTAAAGAAAAAATTGATTGGTTTATGATCTGTGAATAGAACTGTTGGATGTTTTGATGCAAGTATCAGAAGTTCATATTCTGTAAGTGTATAAATTATAGCTGTACATTCTCTCATTAGAGTTGAGAGTCGTAGCTCTGCTTGAGTGAATAATTGAGAATTTGCTGATATAAGGTTCATTTTATTTGTACCACTATGTGATCGTAGTAATGCTGCGCCGATGCCAAAATTTGAAGCATCGCACATTGCATAAAATGGTTGATTTGGATCTGGAATTGTGTTTGAAATTTGTTCAGTTAAAAGTTTTTTAATTTCTTCAAATCGTGTTTGATGTTCAGTGGTCCATTCAAAATTATTTTGTTGTCTGAGGATATTATAGAACGGTCTTAAATATAATTGCATCTTATAAATGTACTTGCTTAAGAAATTTAACATTCCAAGAAATTCTTGGATTTTCTTTTTGTTTGCTGGTGGTTGAAATTTTTGAATAGCATCAATGCGTGATTTTAATGGAGTGGTTGTGTTTCTTTCTATATTATGTCCTAAAAACTTAACTCGTGTCAAGAAGAAGTGTGATTTATCGGGAGCTGCCTTCAGATTTTCGTTCTGAAGTATTTTATGATATTGCTCTAAAACCGTAAACATTTCTTCTTTTTTTTGTGATTGCATAAAAATATCATACAAATAGGTGATTGCGTTTTTCTTGAGTATTACTGGTCTAAAATTTTTACTCATAAAAGCTGAAAATGCTGCTGGTCCTATGGAAATTCCATAGAATAGGCGATTAAATTCATATTGTTGATTTGCAATAACAAATTGTGTTAAACGTCGTGATTGTTCATCTAGTGGCATTTGATTGTATGCACTATTCATATCTGCGGTTGTAAAGTGTTTTCCATTTATTTTTGTTAAGATAACTTGTATTGGTTCAATAGGCCAATTGCATTTCGATTCGTCAATTAGTGAATTGAGGTAACTAGCGTCTAAAACTATTTTTAATGATTCTCCTTTTGCTAGAATGATAACAGGGTTGATAAAAGTGTTACCTTTTGGTTGTTCTTCTTTATTTACTGGTGAGATAATTTTGTATTGTTCTAAAATATCAAGTAATCTATTCACTTTGTCGTGTAAATGAATTGGTACTTTACTAGCTCTTTGTTTTTTGAAAACTGCGTCAGGTTTTAACGGGAGATGTAGTGATGAACGGATTTTTCCAACGTCAAATTTTGATGTTGCGTAGACTGTTGAATATTTTAACAGTTGTTTTGCTAATTTGTCAAATTCGATTTGTGTAATTTGTGAGTGTTCAAAATTAAACATCGTTAAAAATTTTTGTTGTTCTTTTGTGTAATTCGTTATATTGAACGTTGGTTTAAAATATGGTGTTTTTGTGAAGTAATCTGTGTTTCTCTTTTCATTCCTTATTATGTTATTTATGGATAAATCTTCGTCAAGAATTGTGGATTGGCAAATATCTACTAATTGGAGTATATTATTTACGCGGTAGGCTACTTCATGTATGGGTGAGATTGTAGCGTTTGTTTTGCAATATCCTAAAAGTCCTAAGTGTAATGTTACTTGATACGGTGTATTTTTATACACGTGTAACGAAATGATGTCGGAATTCGTGTTCTTCAAATAATTATAGATGAGATCGTGATTTTGAAAAACTTGTGAATAGGTTTAAATTCAAAGTCTGACATAAAACGTTGTTATTTATTTTGACTTTTATCAAACTGGTGAATTGTTTTATTGAAAAATTATATATTTTTCCTGATAATGGTTTCAGGTGTTTCCGTTGTTGGTTATAAATTGGATAAAATTTTTAGAAGAATGGTGGTTGTTTGTTTAATCTTTGAAAAAATGTTAGAGCTGTATTTTTTGTTTTTGTGTATTTATCTTTGATTAGTATTTTACTATTTAAGATGTTGATTGCTGGTATATATTTTGATATAAATGGTATGCCAATGATATTGTGCCTAATATCAGTAATATGAAATATTTGTTTAAATGGTTTGTTTAGAATTTTATTTTGCTTCATTGTTCTTGTGGGGAGAAGGAATAATTGGATTTTTCCATAATTTACTAATGTTGATCCTTGTGCTGTTGCTAGTAAACTAGAGGTTGCAAAAGGCGTTAATTTTGGATGTAATGTTTTGATTGCGTTCCAGGTGGGAATATTAATTATGTTTGATTCTGCTCCTGAATCAATTAAAAAATCAATTTCAAGATCTGGTGGTTGAAATTCTTTGTTTCTTGGACTTTCTAAGAGAAATGGTATTGTCCAAATTTTTTCTCTGTGTTGTTCTTTTTGTATATTTTGATAAATATGATTTGTGTTTGAACATTGTGTTTTGTCTTTTTCATCGGGTTTAATTACCGTGTTAATTTTGTTTACTTCTTGTGTAGTTTGTGTAGTATCGATGGGTCCAATATAATAATTGTGAAGGAGTTCCAATTGAGTTTCATATATATGTGATGTAAAAGGTTGTTCATACATGATAGGTTCATAGTCGTTTTCGACTGTTATCATATTTACAGAGATGGTATTTTCTGTATAACTTTCTGTATCTGATGATCCACAGTTTATTTGATTTAGTTGTAGCTCGTTACTTCCTGTGTCATCAATACCTGGGGGGTCTGATGTTGTTTCTTCATTTGACTGTACTTGATTAAAATGTCTTTGATGTTTTGGTGTACTACTTCTGTATCGATGTTTAGAATTATTATAATGGTTATTATTCCTATGTGGTGACTGGGAATATTTTCTATATTGATTATTATAACTTGAATTTCGATTTTGTGAAATGTTCCGTGATCTGTTTTGATAATTATCATTTGATCTGTGATAATTTTGATCTATTATACGAGTTAGTTCTTGATCGATTGTTCGGCTAATTCTGATTTCGATTGTTCGAATAACTTCTATTTCTATTATGTGAATAGTTTCTATTTCTGTTGTATGATGAGTTTCGTGATTGATTATTGAAATAGTGTTTATTTCTTGGGTTTGATTGGAAATTGGATCTAGAAACAAATTTTGTTGCATTGGAATTTGATCTCTAATAGTTATTTCGACTAATTGATCGATGATAATTATTTTGTGAAGAGTTTTGTGTATTTCTTCGTGCTGGTGATCTTCCTCTATAACTTGAGTTATATGGTGATTGATTCCTTGTGTAATTGGTGTTGTTCGGAAGTGGTTTTCCTGAACTGTTATTACTATATATATTTTTGTTTGGTAGATTTTGATCTTTTTTCATATATTGATAGAACGATTTATTTGGTTCTTTATGCTTTTGAGATTTATTCTGATTATCTTGTTGTTTTTGTCTACATTCGGAAATACTGTGTCCGTATCGTCGGCAATAATTACACCATTTTTTGAAGGATGGTTTGCCTTTAAAATTTGGATGTTTTTCATAGGTATTCAGTATTTCAGTGATTTTTTCAATTAGGTCTGTATCTGATTCCTGTATGTTATTTATATGTGTAGTGTTTGTTTCAATTCGATTAACATATTGTAGTTTTAGATTTTCTGTTTCTTCAAGTTTCATTGTGATTTCTGCTTGCTCTAGTTTATCTACCAGTTTTCGAAAATCTAAATCTGGCTCTCGAATTAAGAAGGATGAGATGCTATCTTTTTTATTGCTATTTTCCTTAATTGAGGTGTTAAGGTCATCATTAAAATTTCTGTCATTTTTGTATTTTTATAGTCATGTGTATTAAGTGAATATGCTTTTCGAACTAGTGTTTTGATGCGTACTGCTAATTGTTTGATAGTTTCATTTGGTAATCTGCAAATTTCATTACAAAAAACTCTTTGGTGTTGTTTATTTTTTCGGAGTCAAACATTTTTGAAAATACTTCTGTAAATCTTTTCCAGTCTGATTTTATTTCTATAGGTAATACTGAAAACCGTTTTTGAGCTGCGCCATCTAAGGTTGTTTGTATCAATGCTGTGCGTCTATGTATCC
Organism: Symsagittifera roscoffensis; assembly: GCF_963678635.1. NCBI lineage: Eukaryota > Metazoa > Xenacoelomorpha > Acoela > Convolutidae > Symsagittifera > Symsagittifera roscoffensis. The sequence goes on along the minus strand of NC_087063.1, from coordinate 2,959,733 downwards.
AATTTTGATGTAGTGGCGTATTAATTGGTTCAGGTCCTATATTTAAAATTAAATTTGCTGTTACTGCATTTAAATAATCTTCTACAGAATATTCAGGGTCTGTTCCTGTGAATACCATCAGTGGTTTATTGGATGTTATTGATGATCCACTCATGAGGTATGGATACATTGTCATCTGTAGTGATTCTGCGGCATTTGGCATTTGCGAAAAATTTGAAAGTTGATTTTTTGTTAATTCGTGTTGCTGAAGGTAATATGGAAGCGGTATTTCATTTTGCATTTGAGTTGGTTGATAAGAATGCAATCACATTGGATTTTGTGGTTGTATTGGTTGAAAAGATTGTGTGTTAAATGGATTTTGTATATGCATTTGTTGTGGATGTTGCACATCTGTTGGGTTTTGTGGGTAAATTTTCATATTTCGAGATGGTTGAGGTTGTCGTGGTCTTTGTGTGCGATATTCTTTAGTATATGGTGCAAAAATATCTGGTTGGTGATAATCATCTTCATCGGATGATAAATAGTTTGTATTAAATGGTGTATGTTGGTTATTTTTATTTTGTTGGAAGAATGGGTAATTTTCAGTATAATCCTGTGTAGGTTGTGGAATATCTGGAAAATTTACTGAATTTGTCGATGTTTTCGGGAGATTCCAATAATTAGAACGTACGTGATTTAAATTTTGTGTATTTTTTCGGAGAGGTTGATTTGTTCTTTGTTTGTGAGTATAATTATAATTATGTTCTGCAAAGGTGTTTCTTGTGAATGATTTTCGTGTTTTTGACGGTATTGTCATTGGTCTATATGTTTGATAATCCATATGTGAAAATTTTGGAGCAACCGAAGGTTTAACGGTTGATTGTAAGGTTACTTGTGCCAGTGAAGTATTTGTATTTCTTGGTGTTGTTAAATTTGGGTGTATTGGTGAAATACTTTGTTGTGTAGTTGTTGTTGTTTGGAAAATTTCTTCATTTATGAAGTGTGATGGTGTTTGAATATCTTGTTGTGTAAGATTTCTAGTTCCATTAAGTTTTTCATTGTGTATGATGATCGAATTTAAACTGTTATTTCGTGTATCAGGTAAAAATGTATTGTAGTTTAATGGTGTTGCATCAATGGTTAATGGTATTACTTTTACATAATCTCTGTGATAAGATATTGTACTTATTGCTTGACTTGACATAGATTGTGGGATATTTATAAATGTAGGATGAGACCATTCAGGGTCCCAAACGTAGTCTGATTGTTCTGTAATAGCAGTGTCATCATTTGAATTTTGAGGTCTGAAATTTTTTCTTGCTTGTGAAATTAAGTCTAAATTATGTGTGAAATAATCTATTATAAACCATGTCAAAATTTTTTGTAAGTCATGTTTAGTGTGTTGTGAAACATCATCTTTAGTGAAATTTTCTTTGATTATATGTAGAAAAGTTGAAAATAATGCAATTTCATTTCGTACTTTGGTATGTTTGGATGTTTCAGTTGGTGAAATACTTTGAAATTCTGTTTTTTCTAATATAGAGATATAAGTATATATTATTGCAAAAACTTCATTAGTGAATATAGAGTTTGCTCTTTGTGAATTATGATATTGTATGCTTTTGATATATTCTAGGAATACTTTTGAAAATTCTAATTCAAGATCATCTGTTTGAATTACATATTTACGATGATTCGTATTTGGTGTGCTGAATTCTATGGTGTAGATTCCATATTGTTGTGTTAAGTTACATATGTCTTTCAAATAATGTTCAATAATTTGTCTTTTGATTTTTACATCTGGGAATTCTGCTTTGCATAGACTGATTCCGGGTTCAAACAAATTTACGAGTAAATTCTTGCAAAAATCATGTTGCCCTCTATCATCGGGTGAATCTATGAGGAAGGGGTAAACCTCTTCGTCATCTGGACTATCGTCACTTTGAGTGTGGCTCATTTTTTCGTTTGATGACTGTTCATATATAGCTATCAATGTGTCTAATTGGATGATTCCAGTTATACAGGTGGTGTACTGGTTTGTGTTTGTATCGCTTTTTTATTCTTCTTTTCCTCTTTTTGATGAATTTGAAGTTGTTTCTGAATCGGAAAAATATAATTGATCGTGAATGGGACAACTTTTATCAATTGATTCTTTTAATTTGTAGAGTTCATCTAAACTGCTGGCTTCTGATTCAGAAAATGCGTTTCTATTTTTTGAAAATCTTTTTCGTGTGATTTGTCTTTGTTTGTTTATAATTTTTCTTTTTATTGTTTGTCGTTTTGTTCTAATGTATACAACTGTTTGTGTATGAGGTGTGATTACAAGATCGTATTTTTTGTTATCTATTTCACAGTTGTGTAAAACGATTGTTTGCTTATTTCCTAGATTTTTGAATGACATAAGGTTTAGGATGAGGGATGCAAAAAGTTGTTAGGTATTTCTATTTTCTTAGACTGTTAGTCCTTACGATTTTTTGGTTAGCTTAACCTGGGTCTTTTTATTTAGGGTTGGAGAGAAAAGTATATCGATTCCGAAGATTGATTTTTTACTTTCTCGTGGCTAGTCTAAGCTAAGGTGTTAACTTACTTAATCTTAATTAGGGGTAGTGATTGTGTTCAAGGGTTGGATAAAAGTAAATCGATCCACAAGGTTCAAGTATAATTAGAACGCAAGTAGTTCGTTAGATACTATTTTAAACTTACTAAGTCTAAGATCTATCCTTGGTCTGGTAAGAGGAGGGTTCAAGTGAAAGATGAATAACCGAAGTTCTTCACTGTTTATCTTAAATTGAATGGTTAGTTTTATTAAAAAATTTTTATTAATCTTGGGTCTTTTGGAAGGGTTGGATAGTGAATCGACGTTTGAGGTCGTTAGACACTTGCTAAGTGGGTGAGAGAGAACAAAGTTGTCCTTTTTGATCCAAGGATAGGCCTTGATGATCAGGTTTTAAATTTAGTGAAATAGAAAATTAATTAAGATCCAAGGATAATCCTTGATGATCTGATTTTAAAATTAAGTGAATTTAAGTTTAAAATGGTTTGAATTTATTTTGGAAAAAGATTTAGATTTTATTGATATTAGTGAGCTTATGATTGCTGTTATGTTTAGGTGATGAAGCTGGGACAACAGATGACTTATGATTACTAACAATTTATTGTCATGCTACTAATTTTTGTTTTCATTTTCAATAAATATTTTTCAAATATGTTTTATATAAGACTGCAGAAATTACGAAAACGATTTGTGTTGGCTTTTGCCGTACAATCATAAAACTAAATGGTAAGTTTCTACTTTGTCGTATGTCGTCTCTTGTTCGAGGTCTTCTTCCAGTTCCGGGTAGTTCTATTATTGTTCGGAATATCGGCTCTGATCTATTGAGTCGTAGAGACATTTCGATTAAATTATTATCGTATAACATTTTGAAAATGTTTTGTCTAAATTCTAATCTATTTTTGGTTAGTTCTAAGCTATTGAGGTCTTATTCGAGACTTATGGTCGCACCAGATGAGTTATAACCGATGTGGTTAACTCATAGAGTAATTTCGGATAGGGTACACCGTCTGCTCGTCACGCTATCTTATTTTCGGCCGGATAGATTCGTGCAACTTCTTAGTCTAATACCGATCCTAATCTTACTCTTATACTTTCTAGTCTCAGGGTGTTTAACTAGTCTCTGCTAGGCTCAATAGATCTAGGGTATACTGGTTTATTGCGGCTGCTGAAGTTCTCTTGGAGAGACAACTAATTTCTAAGTTAAATTCAATTTTCTCTGGTGCTGAAATTACAAATAATTTCAGCACTTACAAATAAGTGGGTTGTTAGTTAGATGGATTATGATTGGTTAATATTAAATACTTTACAGTGGTAAAATATCCAATTTATCCAATCATAAAATATAGTTTAGATCAGGTTCCAATAGGTTCAAATCATGTTTTGCGAAATAAAGTTTGCCATTTTTACCAAATCAACCACTTGCGATTCTTTTAATTTTTGTCTGTCTCAGGAAAAAGTTGATTTGTTTAATTGCCAGAGAAAACTGAATTTTCAAATTTCAAATGAATTCGAGCTGCCCATGAATTGAACGAATCATTTTTAAAATTTATTTTCTTTTCTGCATTATTATCGCAGTCATATCACGCTTACCATCAAATACATTGCTTCTGCCTGTATGAAAGTGTTTATAGGTGATTCAATAAAGTCTTTAAATAGTCAGATCAGTTTCAAAGGTTTGTATGTTGATTTTATCCTAGCACAATTATTTGCTTTTTACAACACTTGTTTTTCCCTAAAATAGGGTTGTTTGCAAAATTGTCTAGCTCAAGTCTTTTGATGTTTATCTGGCTGAAGTCTTTTGATGTTTATCTGGCTGAAGTCTTTTGATGTTTATCTGGCTGAAGTCTTTTGATGTTTATCACCAAGGCTATTCTCAGAGCGAAAAAATGTGTTTTGCTTAAACCATTTTCGCAGTTTCTCTTCAACGAGTAAGTCATATTATTTTACTAGTTTAAAAAAAAACTGTCAAACCCACGATATTGAAATGGAATTTTCGCGAAAACGGTGCTTGTGGGTTTCAATCAGTCTATGTGCGTTTGGATTGCTACTGGCACTCTTCGCAAATGGATCATACGCTAAAATATATCGTTCCGAAGGGTGCATAGACATTTGTGTTCCGGGTATCAAAATATATCAAAAACATCTGTTAAAACTAGATCAAGACAAAAAACCCATTAAATCAAATGACTGCTGTGTCATGCTAACCAATTGTTTATCATCACGACTGGTTTGAAAAGACAATTAGTTAAGCTGGACAATTTTGTGAGAGGATTCTCGGGGATGTTTTTTCTGAACATTTTTCACTCTTCTGGGTACCATTTCCGGGACGCAATTGTCTTTGTCACAACCAACCAGAAACGTCAAAGAGCATCATGGGTTATGGAAACGATGTGTATTATACAATTATAGAACCGCAGATAAAAATTTCAGTTGAAAAATGTTCCAGATAGTGTAAATTTATTTTCAGAAAAAAAGATTGTTATTGTATCCAGGGGCGGATCTAGGATTTTCTCGAAGGGGGAGGGGCGGATTTTCAAAAATTTTTCAAAACTTTTAGGTCGGCCGAATTGATTTTCCGAGCTCGGCTCTTTTTCCTCCCCCCCCCCCCCCCCCCACCTGCAATTTTTTACTAGTAAAGTTACTGTTCACATTGTCCGATCATTATGAAAATTGACATGCGAACTAAGTAGGATGTGCCAAACACATTTGGTCTTCATATGTAACCTTGTAAAACCACTCGTTACACCATAAAAATGACGGTCGTGGGAGGTGAGGGGGGAAAGAAAAAAAAACCCCGAGCTCTCCTAAAGCACTAAAAAGACGCTGTTTTGGCCAAGGTTTCAGCGCCGCAGGCAAATTTTTGAAAAAAGTCAAAAAAGCCGTTTTTAAGCACTTTTTAGAAAATGTTGAAAAAAAATCGCGTTTTTTGGCGCGCGCTCCCCCTCAAATTTAGTATGTATTGGCGCCAAAGGCGCTTTAGAAAAATTTTAGGGTCGGTCGGCCGAAAATGGATTTCTTAAAAAGTACCAAAGGGGGGACCATTTGGGTCGGCAGGGGGTCGAATCCCTGAGAAGGGGAGGGCGACCCCCCCTAAATCCGCCCCTGATTGTATCTATTTAGGTGTTTGAGCAAACGGCGAACTCTTCCTTAGTATTCGCTAAAAACAATTTTAAGCATCAGTTGAAAGGCTCGAGCCAAAAATCCTTACTTGAAACCACAATTTACGTTCATATTGCACTGAAAACAGGTGTTGTAGCCTTCATTGGCCCTTTCTTCTACGACTGAATTAATCTTATGACTCGTTTAATTTTCAAACAAGAGTTTTAGTTTTCTAAATTTCTAAAAACAAAAGACAAAAAACTTGTTCCCGGGTTGACTTTTCCCAGACAAATTTCCATTTTTGTATTTGGCATTTTTGAGGAGATGTTTTATCGCAAATGCTGACAATTTGAAACCGACCTCAATTTTTTGTTTATTTTTTATAAATGATAGAAAAGGTAATGGAGAAAATGCAGTCGGAACTGCAATGATTTTTGCAAACCTATGAAGATTTAAAAATGGCTATTTTTTTCTGGCTCAGAAAAGATTTTGAAATCGATTTGACGCATGCCAGTTAATTAAAAAATTGTTTTAGAATTAACAATTGCTCTTTTACTAAAAAAAAATTAATAATTTTGTAAAATCATTTTCATCTGTTTTTGAAAACTGAACACTTTATAGGCGTTAAAGGGCAGTCAGTCACTACATTCACTTCGTTGCTTTGATACGAGCAAGCCCTCTTCTTATTTTATAGAGCTTGTTGTCCAATTATTAAAACTAAGTTCGGACGATTCGCTGCTGTGTTGAATTAGATATAGTCGTCATACTAGTCCGAACTCTATTTTCAGACTGTTTTAAAGTATCAGTCTAAAACTTGTTAAAAAGTCTGGAGAAAAAACCAACCCGAGCACAAACATTCCCAAATTTTATTCGAAAGATTTTAGCCCAAAAAAAGATAGGTACTATTGCTTACTTCATTGTTTACCGCTTTGCTCCATAATAATTGACAATATTCATTAAGCTCTGAGCAAAAGTCAGAAGCATAGACATTTATAAAAACTAAAAAAACAATTTTTGGTTGATCAGTTTAACAGAGTAGGATTAGGATAAGAACGAAGACGCAGAAGAATTATGTTTTTAAAGACGTTGTTTGGAATCTGGGATCATTTTTTCAGCTTATTTTTCTAAAGGATTACGAAGAATTTAGATGCACTTCCAGCAGGGAATATGACTCGATATCTGCTAGAATATGGACGGCTGCTCTAGTTCTTTTCGTCATTGACTATCTCGTCGCATTTGGCACCATAGGACTCCTTCTATTTCGCCAATTCAAAGCCGATATACCCCCGATGGATTTAGTATCGCTGGGCGCACTTGGAGCAAACACAGTTTTTCTGCTTCTCGCCAATTTGTTTCAGACTGCAGCTATACGCCCTATAGGGTAATTGGGAGCAGGAAACCTGGCTTGCGATCCATTTCAAATGTACTTACTAAATACTGATATGCATTTTATTTATACTTTTCGGCCTCTTTTTTCAAAATTTTGTAAAAAATCCTCAAATGGAATTTAGTCCTTGTTGAGGATAAAATCTGAAAAGTTATGATAAAGTCAAGTTTTCATATCAGTTCAAGAAATTGGATTTTTTTTGTGATAAATAAAATTGAGCTGAGGTAGTGGTTCGTGTAATTTTTTGGGGATGTTGGGCTTTTCGAGATTAAAATTTTCAATTTAGTTTTTCCAGTCAGGATTTTCTGATTTCACGAATTTTTTTCAAAAAAAAACTGCCGCTCCCCCAAATAATGCATCAGAAAAGAACATAACATTTTTCAAATGAATATTAGCGTAATTTCTGCACAAAATCAATCTATAATTTCTTAATTAGGTAAATTTAGGTGTATAATTATTCAGAATAAAATTTGGTTCAAAAACTATAGAAGCTGTTTTGTTTTTTAAACAAATCGCAAGCCGTTTTCATCAGCAACGGAGCCTCCCCCGGCTGGAGCCTGATTATTCCTTGGCTTGGATGGATTTCAGCTCATTTGGCTATTTTTCCAATGGCATATCTACAGTTTTTGACATAGACTGATAAATTAACTATATGCGACATAAAAAATAATACTTCCATTCGAATGACATCATTCAAGCAATTGTCATAACTGAGCAAGATTTTGAATTCTGACTGCTAATAATAACTGCTCCTGTTTAAAACTTAAAACCTCTCATTTGCATAGTTAGTTTTGAATAAAAGTTGTTTAACTCAATTTAAATTTATAAAGTTTCACAAGTTTTCATTATATTCTTTAATTCATTATATATTTATAAATTCATTAAAAAATTTCGGTTAAATTGGCTGTTTAATTTGTTTATTTTCACTGAAGTACTGTGATCAGCTAGCGGACAAAAATTTTTTCATCTTATGAAGTTGGAGAAATTATCATTCAAATTAGAGGCAAGCCTTTTGCCTTGCAAAAGCTACAATTTGTTATCTGTAAAACCCATTGCAGAATGGAAAGTTTTGAAACTTTGTCAGAAACGAAAGGCGGGAAAAACATAAATTAGTTTCAAAGAAAGAGTTCAAATAAATACACCAGATTGATCGAAGCGTGGTGTCACACGTATACGTGCCGTCTAACGCTAACATTTTTTTTGCAAAGTTTTCTTTGGAAAAATTCTGCAAATTTTGCAGTGAATTTGTTAATCGAACTTCAAAATGCAACCTTTGATAGAATTAGATTTTTATACATTTATGATTCCAAAAATTATAACGTGGACGTGGCTTTTTATAAAAATAAAACAAAGAAAACAGATCCATTATTTCAAAAAAAACTTTTTGCATGAATTGTGTTCAGAACGTTCTTTGCTGCTTGCACAGCTGTCGACTTTTTTAAAATTCACTTTAGCAAATACATTGGCAAAAAAGAGTGTATTTCATTATCGCAAGTAAAAATACATTTATGAGCTTGATAACTAGTTTAAAAAAATGAAGTTTTATTAAGTATCAAATCAATAGTCAAATCTCGGTAGTCCATTAGTACTGGAGTGAAATGAACCGAAATTCAATGTTCAATGTTTAGGTACACACTATTTACAAATTACCGAATATCCATATACACAATTTACATGGGCGGTACACATATTTTGTACAGATTAAATACAGATTTACTACATGATGTGCAAAGATTATGCATTAATTTTCTTGAATATCAATTATTTTGAAAAAATTTAACACAAAATTTAAGGCTTGTTTTTCTGTTGACTTTTCGTGCTGATGTTTAGGCTGAGGTGAAAAAATTATAAAATCTAATGATTGCAGCATTAAAACTATAGCAATTTATTTTAGCAATAACTTCGTTTCTCTTACGTTTAGGTGGTAGATTTCCTTAATGGTTTTGACCATTTCATTAGTCAAATACTCTCATGATTCAGTTCATCTTTGCGTTGTGGTCTTACATAGAAGATATACTTTTTGAATTTATGGAATTCGGAATTGGGGTTAGAAAAGAGGACAATAATTGAAAATTTTGACCAACTCTAACTTGCCAAAATTTTATCAAGATTAAAACATGCGTTAAAAAGTGACTTTCAATCTATTTTTTCGATCAGAGAAGGAACTATGTTTTCTGCTGTGTTTTAGGTTGTAACCCTCCTCAGCAAACAACCAGGAAAAAATCAGGGTCTTCTGTTGTGTTTCTGTTTGTTACCTCTTACCCCCAAAAATCAACTTTTTTCAGATTTTGATTCATTTACTTTGACGTTTGCTTACTTTGAGTTAGAGGTTTCACTATCGTTTTTTGCGTTTGCCCTTGATTTGATTTTATTGAATTTATTCTTGATTGTTTTTCACAGTGCAAGCACTTGATGAAAATTGGGGAGTTTATTTTAAAATTTTGAATTCAATTTTAAGGTTAAGCAATGAAATTGATTTTTTTTTGAAAAAAAACGAGTGATTGATTAAAATCGAGCATTTTCCAAACCTATTTTTTGAAAACAGAATGTTTCACTTTAATTTATATCAATGTATCTTCTTCATTTGGTGGAAAAATTTAATTTTCTAAGAAAACAAAAAGAAGAATCGCTGACGGCTGTTCTGTTCAAACAACAGAGAAAAATTGGACCTCAATAAAATAATCAAATTATTCTCAAGTCGTGTTGTTTTTTGTTAGTGGTGAGATAAAAAATTTGTATGAATTACTATTTAAGTTTTTTTACAGACTTTTTGAGCATTAATTAAAAAATTGCTCCAAGAAAGCCCTAAAAGAAGCTTTACAAACAAAGTTTAGCGGCTGAAAATGTCATTGCGCTCATATTCGCTTGCTAGATTGGCTCGCTATAAGATTAAAATCAAAAAGTTTCCAACCGGTTTTTCATGACTGAAACAAATTTGTAAAAATTTTTAGTGTCGTTTAAATCTCGACTGAAAGGACCTTAGTATAGTATAACACTCCTCCATTCATTCGTATGATGATTATTTGACACTGATTTTGTTGTGAAAAAAAAGAAGACAGCAATTTGTCAGTCGTTGGCACAACAGCGCCACGGTTTTTTTTATAGATGATAGCTAGAAATTTCAATTCGAGAACATCAGTTTTTCACTATGCAGTTGTTAAAAATCCTTTTGTTCAATGTTTTAAAAAAGTATTCTTTTTCCACAGGTTTAATTAATTGATAAAAAAACTACTTACCATTAGATTTCTTGAGATAGAAATTGTTTGATTTGTATGTTTTGCTTCATTTTGAAAAAAAATGCTTATAAACAATTGAAAACGTTCGAAATGCTCAAAATTTTAGCCATTCTGCAAATTGTATGGCTTGCTTTTTCTGATAAAGCTTTTTGACTTCTCTGTTTGAGAACGAGGGTGCATGTGTGGTTATCTGTGAGTAGGTACTTGTTTAATTAACCATGCTACAGCCGTGAGGTAGATATTATGATTGCAACTTGTCACATTTTTTGTGCATTTATTTTTTTTGAAAAACTTGCTTATGCTGTGTTCATTCTAAAAAGTCACTGATTCGCTTTCTAACTTTTTCTCTAAATTTTTCCTTCTAAATAGCTATTCAGATAAAAAAGCGAGACACTTTTACACCTTATTTTTTGAGTGGATAGAAATCAGTTTGTTTGTGTTGTGAATATCATTTGAGTCCTGCTTTATGCTCTCATCATGGTAGAAAATTAACTAAGGAAAGCAAACCTGATAAAATTTTTAATAACATTTATTTTGGTCCAAGTTTTATTTTAAAAAAATAATGAATGCTAATTTGCAAGCAAAATTCGTCGATTAGATTTTTTGACACGGTTGTCATGTGTCGAAATGGTCAAAAATGTGTTTTGAGGTCAAAACGATAAATTTTTGTTAACAAGTTTGAATCTCCTGAATTATCCGCCTCATTGCGTTAGAAAAGCGGTTATGGAGGATTCGTTAGAAAGCACAGTTTTTGCAAACGCTGAAATGCTGAATTAGTCCTTTATTGGGGTGGAAATTTGTTATTCAAGTGCTACAACAAGATTCATCAATTTCTATTGGTTTCGTGGAACGAACAGGACATTTTTATCAACTTGGTTTTGCAATACAAAGATTCATACATTGAAAGATCACAGAAACCCTCAGAGCGACAAGTTCAAAATAATAAACTGAAAGTGAGCTCAAAAAACAGAGACGAAAGCAACCAATTTTGAGTCATAAGTATGGTGTAATTGCTGTGACCACCGTTAGCTAAAAATTAGCTCTCAACACTTCGTAGGACATTTTATTTTTTAGAATCAACTAATCATACATTCAAAAAATTGTGAGAAATTTCAAGTGTAGCGCTTGTAGTTCTTTGCAGTGAATGATGACTTTGAAAAATTAAATGTCAATGCAAAATGGTTTTTCTAATATTTTTTCTCCCTTGATGAGCCTCTTCAACCTCGATTTTGGCATTTTTAGGCGGTGTTGTTTGTAGAGAGGAAGTTGTGGAGATGCTGGTTTGCGGAGATGAAGTTGTTTAAATTTTTTTCCGCGTATGGCTATTGTGTGATATAATAGTCAGCATATACAGTTCTGATTTCAAATAGAAACAGAAACATGAACTATTTTATTGAGCTCACAAAGTGTGACGCCGTCGCCACCACAAAATAAATATGTTTTTATTCCCTTGCAAACGGAAGGGAAATGCTATTGGAATAATTCCTATAACGTTTTAAGCATTGAGAATTGAAACGACTAATCTCGTTCAATGCGAATAATAACGATTCCTCTCCTAAAATACGAGCACACGAAACATTCTTCTCGTAAAATACGAAAGTACGAATAGAGAATACGAAGTTAAGAAGTAACTTCTCATTTGATACGAAAAGTGGTACGATTTCCCATCTGAGTATAAATAGAAGCTCAAAACTACGGGAATTCATTCCCAACAATATCTCTTCTAACACCAACACCACTCTCTTCAACCACCCCAACCAATCTCTAAAATAATATCTACTCTCAGTAAAAATATCTCTAATCTCACCGTTAAAATAGATATTGAGTCAAAAGGCAACTTGCTGTAAATTCATACTAACTTCTTTTCTAATAAATTATTTCTCAGCGAATTTTAGATTTACTTTCTAAGATAGAAAGTAGAAAGGACCCTTTATTCCTAGCAAGCGTTTTGTCCGGCGCACATAGTGTTGCTAGTTCGTAATAATACTCATGAAAAATCGACAAGGTTCCGATGTTTTCAGAACCCATAATTGGTTACTCCAATTCGCTAACTTTTCTTCCCCGGTTCGAGGTTCTAAGAAAAGACCGGTGCGACCCCCCTTTGGAAACTTCTGGTTGACGCGACTTTACATGAGCAATTCCAGACCAGCGCAACCGACGTTTGGCAGTTCAAGACTGGGGCGACAGCGTCAACTGAAAACTGCCAATTCCGGGCTGGCACTAAGGAGAACAAGCCACCGTGACCGTCGCGACAGAACAAAAAGATATAAAGTATTTTTTCGAGTCGCATCATCAATTATTTCTCAAGTCGCGCCGTCAGTTTTTTTTTCGTAATTCGCACCGCTAAAGTCATTTCTTAGGTAGTGTCGTTAGTTCATTCTTAAGACGCGTCGTTAGTTTTTTCTCGAATTTTTTTTGTTCTCAAGTTCTGTCAATATTTCGTGAACCGCGCAGCTGAATTTTTTTGCTTTATTCGCGTGTCAGTTTTTCTTATGTCTCGTGTCAGTTTTTTTTTCTTAAGTCGTGCCCTAAAATTCTTCTCAGAAGTCGCGTTGTCAGTCTGTTTTTACTGACCTGCGTCCTCCGCCGTGGCATCTTTGAGCACCGCCGTGGTGTCTTTTACCTATACAGCGGATGCTATAGCACATGGTTTTATAGCATATGCAAAAAGTTTCAATCAGTTTAAAACATTTGAAGGGTCTCTATAGTCTTTTAAGGGTTTCCATAGTCATTTAACCTCAGTTTTTTTCTCAAATTTTGAGTTTTAACAGAGACATATGGCTTGTATATATCCGGTAGTGATGATGCCAAACAATCATATGATTGCGGTTTCAAGTCTCTCGTGCGCCGCAGTTTGCAAAGTGAGCTCTAGCCTTGTGATAATAGCTTAATGAAAAACTCCTTGAGCATCAAATTGGAAAAAGTAAGTAACGTTGAAAAACTAGAACAAGCATTTTCTGGTCCATATTTTAAACGAATGCTCAGATATGTATCTTGTTTTCAGTTCAACTGCTGCATTCCAGTACCACGTCCACTTAAAGCTCGCAAAGCTACTGCTTACGATTTTTAAAAAAATGTCTAAAAGGCGCGCTCAAACATTAACAAAACTTTTGCTTACTCCGCTTTGTATAATTGTATATTTGGCATATTTTTTTAAACAAAAATGAGTCAATGTCGAATAACTTCAGAATTTTGTTCTTAATCAACCAAAAATATCAAAATTAATAATTTCAATAAAAACGTTTGAATGAAAACGTTAGTCGGCTAAAGTTTTTAGTCAATCGAAAGTTCAAAACTAATTTAAATCCTTGTTTGTTCAACTGAGAAAACCCGACTAATTTTACTTTTTGTTTGACATTCTATTTGTCAAATATTAAACAGTTTCAAAACACCCTGCATTTCATCAAAGGCGCCCAGGTGATCACACGAAGTAAGTATCTAAAAACATGTAAAAAGTTAATCAAGTAAAAAATTTTAAACCGGTTAGATTCATAGTAACATTGGTTAACCAACTTTTATCAAGCTAGCTGTCTTTATGTCTAGTCTATGTTGAATTAATAAGGTTTTGGTTCGGGAAATTATTGCTGCTCAATTGAATTGCTCTGGTTATAGCCCTCGTGGTAAACGGGTAGCATGCTATAAATGTTGTTGCAAATGTTGTTACAAACCATTGGTTGTTACAATATATTGAACATATTATTGCCAATGTAGCCCTTGTAATTTTGTCGGTTTTGTCACTGAGAGACAAGTTCCTCCCGATAGAAATTCTGGCATAAGTGGCTCTTGAGGCCAACGCATTTTTTCTGCTCATGGCAAACTCATTAAAAACGGCGCGGATGCGGAAAATTGACATTGAATTAATCCAAAACAATGATGATCACAGTTCTGGGTGGAACGTGATAGTTTTCTGGGTTGGAATGTTTCCAGCTGTGCTAGCTATACTTTTGCTCGAACCAATCTTTTTTTAAAAAGTTTCAGAGCCTCAGTCATCAGAGGGATACTGATATAAACCACAGATATTATTTTACTGATGCCAGAAGACAACTCCATAAAAATTCTTAACAAATCTGAGTTCTTCCAGGTTTTGTTTATCAGGTTGATAACAAACTGTTGTTTTCTTCACAAACACGTTGATCACAAAAAAATGTAATTTTCTGAACCTTAAAAGTTTAATTTTCTGTAATTTTCTGAATCCAATAGAAGATTGGCAAAGAAGCGTTTAAATTTCAGCATCTCGAAGCACATCTCTTTTAAACATGGAAGTGTTTTTTTTTGTTTTCAGATCTCTAAATAAATTTGATTCAAAAGCTGTTGAGGATCAAAGTGAAAACGAATGGTATCTGCGGTTGTAGTGTGTGCACCAGTCGTGTTTTTTCCCTGTTTTTCATTCAAAATCTGCCAGCGTTTTAATTTCCCGAGAAGAGGGTATGACTTGACTTTCAGGATGTTTTTGTCGGACACTAACTTGAAACGACGTAGATCACACAAATGTTCGCTCTGGTTTTCAAGACAAAAATGTTTTTCATCTTTTTTTTGGCCGAACGAGTAGTTGGGGAAAAGGTTTTGAATTATATGGTTTAGTTAAACTAAGCCATGCGTTTATTGCTAATTTCCATAGTAAACATAATCTCTACTTAAAAAGGTTTCAAAAAATAACTTCAATGACTGGAAACACTCTAATATAATTTTCTTGTTTTCTGGTCTTGGATGATTTATGCACCCTGATAGGACATCGTACTGGGGCAAAAATTCGAATGTTCCGACGGACTATCCATGTATATCGAGTATGGTTTGGATTAAAAAGTTGATAAAGATATTAAAAAATGAAAATACTTCAATTATTTTGAGAATTTATTTTTGAAAAGTAAACCGCCACCAATTATTGAAAAAAAGTCTCAAATGAAAAATAAGCCTTATTTGAGTTTGGAACGGTTACTAAGACGGATTAAATCTCCGCGGACGTTTGCCTCGTAACTACACCAACTCCATCAACATTTGACCCTTTGTCCCTCTTCCCACCACTACTATCAACATTTGACCCTTTGTCCCTCTTCCCACCACTACCCTCAACATTTGACCCTTTGTCCCTCTTCCCACCACTACCATCAACATTTGACCCTTTGTCCCTCTTCCCACCACTACCCTCAACATTTGACCCTTTGTCCCTCTTCCCACCACTACCATCAACATTTGACCCTTTGTCCCTCTTCCCATCACTACAATCAACATTTGAGACTTTGTCATTCCTCCCACCACTACCATCAACATTTGACATGTTGTCCTTAATCTCGCCACCAGTCGTCAACATTTGACCCTTCGTCCTTAATCCCGTCACCAGTCGTCAACATTTGACTCCTTGTTCCTCTTTCCACCAGTACCATCAATATTTGACTCTATACCCCTCTTCCCACCACTACCATCAACATTTGACCCTTTGTCCCTCTTCCCATCACTACCATCAACATTTGAGACTTTGTCATTCCTCCCACCACTACCATCAACATTTAACATGTTGTCCTTAATCTCGCCACCAGTCGTCAACATTTGACCCTTCGTCCTTATTCCCGTCACCAGTCGTCAACATTTGACTCCTTGTTCCTCTTTCCACCAGTACCATCAATATTTGACTCTATACCCCTCTTCCCATCACTACCATCAACATTTGACCCGTTGTCCCTCTTCCCACCACTACCATCAACATTTAACCCTTTGTCCCTCTTCCCGCCACTACCATCAACATTTGACCCTTTGTCCCTCTTCCCACCACTACCATCAACATTTGACCCTTTGTCCCTCTTCCCATCACTAC
>NC_087063.1:2888579-2943469 GCF_963678635.1 Symsagittifera roscoffensis | reverse complement strand
TACGCGAAGGACCGAACGCGCGAAAACAAAAACCAGCCAATTAGATTTCAGTAATCAAAGTTTGGTAAGAACTTAAATTTTTTCCAGGGACTGAATATTGATAATGGCCGAATATGGCGTTCATTTCTATATTGATAACGGCGTTCATTTCAAATTGCCAATGAACGCCGCTGAATTGGAACAAATTTTTTATTTCAAGGGTTTCGTTATGAAAGAAGCAAATTATTGCTTCATTTAATTCATTTTAATTGAATGACAGTTACTGCTTTTTACAAATTGACTTTCGGTCCTTTGCTCATGAACTTTTTGCCCATTCGGTCTTTCGCATATGAAAATAGCCCCCCGTTGGTCAGTCATAAAAAAGTAAGCTCACTGCCCTATAAAAAACCAAAACATCTGAATGTACAAGAACCTTCAAGATCTTGGTAAAGTTTCCAATTTGACGAGATCTGCGACGTGCATTACATAAATCTAGTTTTCGTATCTTCTCCCAAACAATTTCTATTGTAAAATTTTATAAATAATTCTGTAACTAGATATCGTTTGAAAACAATTTATTATGATTATGATTATTATGAGTAGTATAGATATACGACACTGGGATCGGGGGGGGGGGGGTGATCCCTACAGGGATCATTGGGTATAGATTATACCTAATGATCCCTATGTAAATATTTATACCAAATGATCCCTATGTAAAATATTTATACCTAATGATCCCTATGTAAAATTTTTATACTTAATGATCCTTATGTGAAAGTTGTGTTGGTTAAAACAAAATCGTACTGGCGATATATTATTTCTTTCCGCCACCTATAGCTCGGCAAGCTATGTTGTATTCTAATTGAACTAAAACTTTTCATTGTGTTTTGCTGTTGAAGGTCTTTGCGAATTGGTTCTTTCAATGTTTCTACAATCGCTTTGGTCTTGGCGAAAAGAGATATGAACTGAAATGGTTGAATTATACACACAATCTTCTGAAGTAAGTGTCGGTTGAACGCACCAAAAGCAGTTTGGGGTCAATTCCAATATGAAAACTCTCAAAACCACTCCAGATAAAATAGTAACACAAAACCAAAAGTGGATTTAAAGTAGCCCGCCATTACCTAACAGTGAACAAACGTGGAAAGTAAGTATAATACAGTACACTAATTTACAACATTAAATTTTGTATTCAACTTGAATCAAACACACAACATTAGAGTTTTTTGTTCGTTTTACGTCTTTTTGACTGCGGTGCTGAATCTTCAACTGCTTCGCGGTCGAGGTACCATTCATCATCCGACGACGAAGAAGAAGTAACTGCATTTGGATCAACCAAATCATCGCTTTCGATATCACTCTCAACAATTTCTGTGACACGAACTCTGCCTGGATCTGGAGCTTCATAGCTGGTGATACTATTCAACAGGTCTCTCAACGAACGGTTCGGTTGAGTATCTAACACAAGAAAGCTATCTTCTGACACATAATTCGTATCCTGCGTAAAGATTTCTTCCTGGTTCGAGCTCTCGTGATCCCAGTCGACTATCTCATCTTCTTCCTCGAAAAATTTCAGCCAATCGTCTAAATCTTGATCTTTGTGGTGACTGGTGCTATTAGTTTCACTCACGTTCCTTTCGCTATCATCATCATCATCATCCTGATTGCTATCGGGAAAGATAGAAGCATTTACTGTTCTATAGTGACCGTATGGCAATGTAGAGATACCATCGCTGAGGATGTATTGCTTATCATCATAGGCTGATAATGCGATTTTGTTTGCTCGAACAGTGTTCAGAATATGCCTCTCGGAGATGATGCGAGTATTTTCGGCTCGTACAAGGTTTCCAGACGCGAGAGTTTTGATGTATTTTTCATGAGTTAGCAACCGTTGAGTCACCTTAGTGATTCCTTTTGCTGAGTGCTTCCGTGTATCTATTAAAAAATGATGCTCACTAATCATTATATATCTAAATGTTTTGTAAACTAATACTTGAAATTGAAAAAAAAAAATTTGAACGCATCCTTTTCAGAAGATCCACACCCCCCTCCCATTTAAAAAAAGGTGATAACCATTTAACCTATACCTCCCCCCCCTCCCACAGAAGCACCAAAAAACCTAAGTCATCTTAAAAATTTCACTCAGAAAAAAAATTTTTCACAAAAAATTTTTTTCATCAAATTTTTTTTTCCAAAATTTTTTTTTTTCAAAATTTTTTTCAAAAATTTTTTTTTCAAAAAATTTTTTTTTCAATTTATTTTCCAAATTTTTTTTGATGACAAAATTTTTTTTTCATAAAATTTTTTTTTTTCCAAAATTTGTTTTTTCCAAAATTTTTTTCAAAAATTTTTTTTTTCCAAATTTTTTTTTGATGACAAAAAATTTTTTTTTCAAAATTTTTTTTATAACATTTTTTTTTACCAAATTTTTTTGACAAAATTTTTTTTTAATTTTTTTTTCCAACAAAAATTTTTGACATTTTTTTTTCAACATTTTTCAAAAAAATTTTTCGAAATTTAATTTTTGAAAATAAAAAGCGCTGTTTGAACAATTTTGAGCCGGTATTATTGAAGGAAATGTACTTACTTTGCGATAGTATTGAATAAAGCTTTGGCTTCAATGCAACGAATTCTGTAATTATATCACCCGGGAATTCGTCTTTAAACTTTAAGACTGTAAGTTTGTTTTCTGCATTGTAGAGGAAGTGGTCCGATGGACAATTGGAGAAGTCAAAGTTGTCCAAAATTTCACGTTTCTCGTACATTTTCTCATAAAATTTCGAGTTTTTTCACGTTTTTATTTCGTACCTTAGGCTGTCAGTGTCTGAGTACAAGAGGTGACAGTTTAAGTTGGGCTTCATAACCTCGTAGTGAAATTTGTACATCTCAAACTTTGCTAGCTCTAGTATACACGCTCCTACAATTGTGGGTACATCCCATCTGATTTTCGTTGGTGCTAATGTCAATGCAACCATGTCTTCGCCAAAAAATTTGTAGGTTTCAAATTCAAACTTACTTAGATTTCGCATTGTTTCTTCAGCATCTCGTAAAATCTTGATTTTCATTCCCTTTTTTTTGACTCACACATTTTTCCATAAATTGAATTGATCAATAGTTTGTACAGGGCTTCTTCAAACTTGTTTTTTGCCGCTTTTCGTTTGTTTGTATTTAGAGTTATGTACAGTTCGAGCCACAATTCTTGTTTGAACTTTACGATGCGATACAGTTTTGTAACGATAAGACCAAGCTTCACGTAGAGTTTCAGGAGTTTATAATGAATTGTATAATGAGTTTTATCATGTAAAGTTTGTAGAAGTTTTTTCATTTTACCTATTGTGGGTCCACAGTTTTCATTGTTTTTCATTTGTTCTGAGATATTTGTTTGGTATCTGCTCAACCAATCTTTTTGAATAACTTCCTTAGTGGGTGCCAGTGGATAGTCACGGTGACTTTCATGCAACAATTGAGGGTATTTTAAATCAATTTCAACAATATAACCGTAGTCTGAATCGTCAGGGTTGCTAAAATTTCTTCTATTGACATGGAATTCTCATCTTTGTTTTCTTGATTATTTCTTTCATTTCTAACTCCGATTGTCTCGAAATGACGTGCAGGCAGTTTGTGAGTTTGCATTACTCCACCGTATAAATTGTTGGCATCAACCATGAAGCCATAGGTATTATCTTCGCTCGAATTAAACATTTCGTTCATTTGCCTGTTGTTTGCAGTGAACTGTCGTTTTTCAAAGATTGATGCAGTACCACCTCGCATCATTTTTTCAACCATGTCTAAATGATCTCGATCCGTTAGCAATTCAACATCAGCTTTACATACCCGCTTGAAAGCGTCACCAGCTAAATTGGAAGCGGTGAAATGATGAGCACAATCAAGGCTGTATGTTTCATAGCTGATAGAGCGGAATTCCTCAAAGACACAGGCTAGGAGCAATGTGTCACATGACAAATATTAGTCATGATAGTCGCGCAGGTTCTGACAATTAAATTGATTGAAAACTTCTTTTGCTTCAAACAAGTTATCAGCACTAATAGCAATTTTATCTCCGTCTAAACTATTCACCCACTTTTCGAGAGGCGGTAACTCTTTTTCGTCAAACTTTTTAGGGTCGGTCATGTAATTATAAGGATAGAATCCTTTTCTACGTATGAGAGTTCTACAAGTTTGGCTTACGTTTTGAAAGTGGTTTTCCAGAATTGTAAATTTGTTGTCAGGCAAGTTGTCAACTAACTTTTGTAGTGATGAGTTTAGAAACTTGAAAGAATCTACAAAACGAAGATACTCATAAATGTTTTGTGTTGTTTGATCTTTTCGTGTAATGGTTTTAACCAACACTCCGATAATTAGTGAAATATATTTCTCATCGGTGGATGGAATGACTTGTATTGTACTACGCGAGTCACATTTGTTCAACGCTATACATATATGATGC
Organism: Symsagittifera roscoffensis; assembly: GCF_963678635.1. NCBI lineage: Eukaryota > Metazoa > Xenacoelomorpha > Acoela > Convolutidae > Symsagittifera > Symsagittifera roscoffensis. The sequence continues at coordinate 2,939,040 of NC_087063.1, read as the reverse complement.
ATGTCATAATTCTGCAAATTGTGTCCCACGACTGGAATGTAATTTTTGTTTCTTCGCGCTAAATTACATTTGTCGTGGGTCCATCCAAGAAATTTTCCCGAAGAGTGACAGTGATCCAGGCGTTTTCTTCGCTTTCACTGAAGTTTTCTCGACAAATCCAACAGGTTAAAGTTTCTTCTTTTCGCAGTTGGCTGCGATCTCCCAAATAATGTGGTACTTTCCGTTTATAGATGTAAACGTCTCGGGCTAATAGATGTAACTCTTTGATAAAGTTTTCTAAACAATTTTCAGAGCTGTCAAGACTAAAGTAAAATGGTTCTGAGGACTCATGATCAATAGCAACCATTGAATACCCGGAGGGTTCATGTTTTTCTAGAACGCGAGATGAGGAAATTTGTGGGTTGTTCATACATGTTGTAACGGGATTCAGGAACGATTCGAAATCAAAATAAACAACAATAGGTGCATACCAGAGAGCTTGAAAGTTTTTAAATTTATACTTGTGGCAGCCATTTTCAGCTATTGGCATTATCACTACAGCTGGTTCATGATCTTTACATAATCGCTCATGCGTTTTATGATCAATTTTATTGTAATGAATTTGAAAACAGTTACGACACAACTGCAGGAAACTTCGGAATTTTTGCTTTCGAACTTCACAAACAAATCGGAGCAGGTCTTTTATCAAAACAAAGTGGTGCATTCCGGGTTCATATAACAAAAGCAGATCCATGATAAAATTATCTGAACTTTCAAACTTTGAAACAATCATTGGAATGAGATCTCCTTTTTGATATTGAAACACGTTTACTTGAACGTTATTAAGTCGCTCGAATTGAGGAATCATGTTCAAGCTCATAGGCATAACGAAATCATCAGAAGCCTGATGCGTTCCGGGCTTTGTATAGGTGTATGAATCTGTCTCTTCAAGTTTAGGATCAACTAACCTACCGACTATTAGATCAGGCTTATATCTAAGATGATAGGCGGCAGTGTAGCATAACAAAAAGCAATTGTGGTCGTTGTGATTACGAATATTATTTAATTGTTGCGAATTTGCTATTTTTGCAGGGAGAGGTATAAACGAAGAGCCTCTGATTGGTACATTTTTCCGATTTTAATGTAAAGCTCATTTACACGCTGCAGAACCCAGCCGCTACCATGGGCTGAAAAATTCTGGAACACAGCTTCCATTTTTCCGAGCATTTCGAGAAATAATTCATCAGACAAACCGTTTGCATTTAGGGGAGTCATCATAGAATTAGCGAAAATTTCAACGCGTTCGTCTTCAGGTTGTTGCACGGTTTGGTCCGAAACAACAGTAGCATGCTTGATTAAAGTAAGTTTAGCCGAAAATTGTACTTTGCAGGGTCTATTACAGGTTCTATCTAATATCAAACTTTGAATCTCATTTTTTTTCAAGGTCATAAATTCGATAAGATCATGTTCAATATTTTGATTGGGAATAATAAAAGTCATTAACGTATTTTTCATGGCTGATTCATGAACTTCAATTGAAGCTGGAAAGTTATCAATATCGCTGGCTTGTGTGATTGAGCTAGAGGGGTTGCTGAGTGATGTTAGTTGTTGATCCAAAACAGGTAACCCATGCTCTGATTGCATGTGATCCTTGAAATCTTTAAGTTCACAAAAACCAAGCCGACAATACCGACATAAATTGTTAAATTTTTGATGATCTGATTCAATATGCTGCTGTAATTTTGATAGCAGTAAAGTGGTAAAATTACAATGGTAGCAAGTAAAAACGGGTAATTCTTTTTCAACAGCGTGAAAGTTTCGTTCATGACGAGATCTATTAGTTTTTATTGTAAAAACTTTGGGACAATAGTTACACTTGAAACCCATTTCGCTCTGGAACTGTTTTAAAGCGAAGCAGGAAAAGGAATGAATCCCAACCAAACGCCAAACGGTTTAAATTACTGCTTTTCGATTCCTTTTTCCCCTTCTCGGTTTGAATTTGAATAGCTTTTCCCGCTTAACTTTGAATTTGAACTCTTTTCCCGCCGAAATTTGAATTACATTTGAATTTCCCGCCATAACTGTCAAACTCAAATTCGATTGGGCGAAACAGATTAATTGTTGTTTGAATTGTTATAATTACTACAAACGATAAAAATTAATCGAAGCAAACCAAGTTTGAGCTAAATTTTTATCCAAAATGATTTTAGAGCCAAGAGATAAAAGTTTTAGTTTTATATTTTATCAATTCAATTTATAAATTGATAAAATTTTCGAAATTGCAAATAAAAGTTGAGCATGTCACAACACATGATAAATCCTAAATATCCCAATTGTCATGGGGACAGAATACTCTATAAAAATGTCAAAATTTGAATCAAAAACAGTTGAAATGATGAATAAGTAAAACAAAAACTGAAAAACTGTCAGTTTTTTAACTTTCCAGGCGCATTGTTATCAATGATGTCAATCACGGAGCGGTTGCACGGTCCATGTCATCATAAATTTGTCTCAATTGTCTTTCGATATGAAAAAAAGTCAGAAAAAATACTTTTCTGTAAAGAAAAATGAGTTTGTTGTTTTAGGGGGGATTAAGGGGATTAGCGTTTTTCTCGAAGACTATTGAAAAAACATCTACTCCCACAATCTCATTGGTCGTGCCCCTCATTGCAGTTTCATAACAACACTACTTGCTCATAATAAAAAATTGCGTCTTCTGGTTGAAAATTGCATTTTTTCGGAAAAATGAAAAAACGATGAGTCATCAATTAAAAAATTTGATTTTAATTATTTTTCTCAAATATTTAGCATGATGATGAATACTTGTATTTTTTTTATAAAGATCATTTTTGGAGAAAACAGTATCAATGATCATATGGTTATTCCAATTTGAAGAAAAAGAAAAAATTATTGCATTTTTTCTCCTTTTTGTAATTAAAAAATCAAATTTTTAACTAAAAAACATTAAAAAAATATTTATTTTTAACAAAAAGTTGGTTTTAAACATCTTTTATACTATTTCTTATTATATTCAATTTGTATAATAATTAAATGAATAAACAAATGACAAAAAGGTTTACATCTAAAATTAATTTTTTACAGTTTTTTGACGTTAATTATCTTTTTTTTTTTCAAAAACGAAATTGATATTTTTTTATCTTGTTTTCAAAAAATTAGCATAAATATGGATGCTTTTCAATTTTTTTCTCAAGATCAATCATGTAAATCAGAACATCAATGTTAATATGTTAACTCCTATTTGTGGAAAAAATGAAAATTTTACGGACTTTTTTGTTTTTAATTGGAAAAAAATAGTCAATTAATTGAAAAAGAACTGATTTTTTTAACTTCAAATTTTAAAGGCTTTTATACTAAATTTTTAATCAGAACACAATCGTGTGATAAATAATGAACAAACACAAGATATAAACTCAAACTCAATTTTAAAGTTAATTTATTATACACAATAAAAACAAACAAAAATCAATAAAACTCAACCTCAGTTTCAAAATTATTTAAGGTCCAAATACTCCTGCGCTTTCTCTAGTGTTGTTAGCTTCCGTTTTTTCTTTGGTGCAAGGCATAGAGAAGGAGTCAAATTTTCCATATGATTACTCACTGTCGCTTCGGGGGTGCGCGTTGGAGTTGAAGAATCTGGTTCATCAAGCCATGGTGACACTGTAGGAGAAGGATCAGCTTTCGGGGTAACTAATGATGGTGACTCAATCTGTTCCATTCCCCATAAAAGATCAAAAAATTCAGTTTCTTCAAAGTGTTCTAACTGTTTTTCACACATCGGAGTAACATCACAATCGTATTTATACAAAATTTTTTTTACTGGTTTTGATAAAGTTGAAATATCAACCTGAAGAGCAAGAGGCTCGCCAGGATCCGTATATTTACCAGAATTTGTAAGGTAACTCAAATACTTTATATTCAGTTCTTCATCTTTCTTTGAATTTTTTAAGGAAAAAACGTGATGAGTACAAGTCCACTCATCAGAATTGAAACTTTTTTCTTCGTTAATTATTGCTACAAAATTACCGTGAACGGTTTCATAAAAAATGGTTCTTTCGTGATTGGAATATACGGCAATAATATAACAATGCATTTTTGAAGAAAAGTTGGAAGAAAAGGACAAACGTAACGCGGAGAGAAATGAAACTGAAATGAATTGTGAAAACGCCCCAAGAGATTAAAATAGGGAATGGTTCTTCTAAAATTAGAAATTTCAAGACCTCCTATGTAGTTTTTGATCAGTTTAATAAGGGAGGGCGTGTAAAATATTTATGTTACCTTGCGTGGTATTCTATGTTTATCTAAATTGCATTCAAACAAATAGCTTGTATCAAAAATAACGTTTAAACATTGTGACCTTTAACACCCATTAAAATTCTTATCAGTTGTTCATGCACAAAATACTTATCCATTTGAACTTAATTGCAATCCAATATCTTTTCGATATAAAGTACATGTGTATCTAAATTAAAATAGATACAACGCTTTCTTTTGCAGACATATACAATCACTCGAAACCATTCATTTATTTCTATTCAGTTTTGAATCAAGTTACTTTGAATTCTCACTCGTTACAATGAATAAAACCAAAACAAGCACCACAACAAATGCAGATAAAGATTTTGGCGATTGCTATTTCGATATTTCGGAAAACAGTAAAAGATTAGTGCGTGCTACATTGAAAACATATGACCAAACTGGAACTTATGTATTCCTGAAAGTTTTCAAAAAAGCAACTGAAGGCGCTGAATTTGAATGTGTACAAAGACTTTCCTTAAGCAGCGAAGAATTTTCAAAATTACTAAAGTCGGGAAAGTCAATCCGAGCGCAAACAAGTGAAATTTCTGATACTGTTGAAAACAAAGACAAACCACAGTCTAACTGTAAACGAGCCAGGAAATCTCAATTTTCTCAAACACAAACGATTTCAAGCACGACTCGAATTAATTTTCCTTTACAAAATGGCAGAAGCTATGTTCGAAGTTGTGTTACCTGATTATTTCAAAAAATTTCAACCAAATTTCAAATTTGTTATCACTGAAAAAATTCTTAATTTATCTACTTTTAAAAATTATGCTTTTGGAAGCCACTTCAAATCTGAATATTGCCCTTTTTCAGTCGAGAATGAAAAAAAAACTCATTACCATATATTGATTCAAGTAGACTCAGAGGAACAATTAAACCAATTTTTTCCTTCCCAAAAATGTTTCAGTGTTCCTTGTATTTTCACTTGCTTCAAATACTTAGTTTCTCCTGCTAAAGATGTCAAAGGAAACGGTGAGTTATTTGACAAGCTTAAACTAGCTCTCATTTATTCAGCACAACCTGTTGCAGCCAATCTCGAGTTCTTAGATTTCACTGCAATCAAAAAACGTTTACCCAATTTATTGCTTTCTGCAACATCATCTAACAAACAAACTTCACCAAATCAAAACGTTTGCAAGAAATCTCCAGCCGTTGGGGGACAGAAACGAATTGATAATACAGTTACGCATGCTGCATTGTCGACGTCAAACAAATCCGTAAGAGTTTCGACTTCAGTTTCAAAGAAACATACAGAAAGCAGACATGTTCAAACAGATGAGATGAATACAGAAACTTTGAAAAGATTTGAAAGTTTAATTAATGGACCCCATTCTGCCGCATTTTGTAAAATAATGGATATTTTGACAAGTGGATATGGAAAACTTGATGTAGATACTGATGTTTTGTTTGTGAAATTTATTGTTGAGGAGAAAGTTAAGTTTTAATTGATACTTTTCATTATTCTTTTTTCATTATATTGAGTTCAGTAAACATGATTTCAACTTTCGATTTAAAACTCATTCATGAAATTTTTATAGACTTAAAATCACAATATCCAGACAAATCAGTCAGATTTCAGTATTTTTTAGCCACTTGTTTGTATTTAGATGCTGATATTAATTTGGATTTTATTTTGAAAAACAGACCATATGGTGGTTTAATTGGAATAGACAATTCGTCGCTCGACAAACACTTGAAACATTTCAAATTTCTTAGAATACATGCTATTTTGCATGACGCAGCAGGATATTTGCAAGAAAAAAATGATACCGGTCCTGGGTACACATATGTTTTGCCTTGTCCAATAAAAAACTGTTACCTGGGTCACGTGACAGGTATTGCGTTTTGCTTGTTTCTTAAAACATTCAGACCAAAGTTATTTCGTTTGTTGGAATGTTGAGTGAAAGTCATGTTAACCCAAAGAAAGAAAACTAAAAAATTGTTTTTCAACCATCTCATTATTTTAGATATTGAAGGATTTAAATGTGGCAAGAAACCTTTGATCATAAAGGAACTTTCCGTTTGCTCTGCTAATACAATTGATACAATTCATTTTCTGCCACAAGTTCAATTTAACAATTTATCAAAAGAAGAGAAAAAAGCGTACAATTGGGTATCTAAATTTCTACACGGGCTTCGTTGGGACGAAGGTGAATACCCTTACTCATACTTGGATCAAATTTTTGACAGCATTCGTTTGAGGAACCCAAATTCCCATTTTTTTGCTAAAGGTACACAAAAATCTGTTTTATTAGCTGAATACTTGAAATTACCCGTGACCAAAGATTGAACAGTTTTTGGGTCAAGAAAAACATATTTGCAAACGACATTCTCATTTACTTCCCTCGCATCAATTATTAAAGCATTGTACCCGTAGAAAATCCAAAGTTTTTTTCGATTGGTTACAAAATGAACTGTCCAATGATGCAAACAACCTTATCTCCAAATTTGGTGGTTTACGCTTCAATGACTAATCAGAGTCCTGAAAACAGTTTAACGCCAAGAATTAAACTTACTCTTACGCGGACAGGCATATTAGATTGTCGAGGAAAACCTCTCCTGCAAAAACTCGAACAAATTACACTGAACGATATCGAAATCGATAATTTACGGAAATTTTTTACAGTTCTTGACTACTTTCACCTGTACAATGTCCAGACTCCAGGAATTTTGCCAGTCAATTCCGTTGTTCAATCTCAACCTGGAAGGGCTGCAACCTCAGCTGGGAGAGAGAAGACAAATCCATTTGCATGACCATCAGCTTCCAGCTGAACTGAAAGAATTAGTCAAAACTGATAACGTTGAGGAAATACATTTAGTTCAAGCCACTATCAGAGTTGCTGCTCATTTTGTTGTAAAGTTCAAATCTAATTGTAACCATGACAAATTCACAAAGTATGAGTTCTTCTTCATTGAACGAGGAGTTGATTTGCCTGTTGAACCGAAATGACGAATCACATATATATGCCAAGTTTTGTGAATCATAATAAATATAATTATTGATTGTTTTCATTTTCTTTTGATCTTGTGTGATTACTAGTTGCTAACATGTCGTGTTTGAAAATTCAAAATTTCAAAAAAATATTTTTGCCAAAAGAAAACACACAAAATGTGAGTTTAACAGGTGAGAATTTACCAAAAGAGTTATTAGACAAAATCAGTACCGGAAACGTAGAAAAAATTGTTCGGATACTTCTGACAGACAAAAACATAGCAAGATATATAATAAAATACAAACCAAACGGCAATAGATCAGAGAGAAAAAAAGGCGATTGGTATGCAGTTGTAACTATCAACCTTGATACAAATAAGCAAAAAAATCTTCCAGTAAACATGGAAATTGAAGAAACCACTACTGTCGAGAACAATGGTTGCGACTTTGTTGACATTGGTGTTGCCGAAAAGTCTTTATCTCACGAAAACAGATCTTGGAACTTTTGTAATTCTGTTTCTCTTCCGTCTGCAGAAGTTGTCTTTTTCACGCAAGTCTGTTTCATTTTCATTTTGCTCTCTTTATCTATTTCAAAATTGTCTTTTTACAACCTTAGTTGTGATGAGACTGCCATTTGGCTTTCAATACTATCCAGTACAGTTGGTTATATGTTACCCAATCCCAAGTTATAATAATGAATAAGATCATTTCAACAAAAGATCGTCTGTTTATGTCCGTTTCAGGTCCCTCAGGATCTGGCAAAACTGATTTAATTTTTCAAATGCTTCTCAAAGGTACATTCTATCCATCGTATAACAAGATATTTTATTTTTATCTTCACGATCAACCCAAATACCGTTCCTTTGTTTTTCACAACAAAATTGATATTGAATTTATAAAATTATCCAGCTTTGAAATTTTTAATAACTTACGGGATTGTATGATTGTCTTTGATGATACCTGTGAAGAAATTTTTAATGAAAAAGATTTTGTTAAAATAGCTACAGCAGGCCGACATAAAAATGTTCATGTTATTTATGTCAAGCACAATTTATTTCAGCAAAAGGAGCAATCACGTACAATAGATTTGAATACAACTCACTTAATTTTGTTCAAATCACCTCGAGACATTCAACAAAATGATTATTTAGGCAGACAGTTGAATAATGCAAAATTCCTCCGTCATGCGTATCAGTTGGCAACGAAAGAAGATTTCGGTCATCTGTTGATAGACTTGGATCCCAAAACTTCAGAATGTCTTCGTTATTCGTCAAACATAGTTCCACCATCACCAACCATTTTCTATTTACCATCCTCAAAAGCAGTTATCACATTTCTTGAAAATGAAAGAGAAAGAATTATGTATATTGAAGCAAATGCTCAATAGTCGCCATTGTAGATCAATTTTGATTCAAATTTTATTAGATTTCTCTGCGATTGTTTTGTAACTGTTTTTCTGGGACATGTTCCAGCTAACAAGAGTTTCATCGAGAGTAAGAAAATACCAATTGGAAAAATTGTTGATCCTAAGTTTAGTATCCGAGAAAAACGAAAAGTTTTGGCAAACAATATTTCACTGGTTAAATCAATCGGAGAATCGTGTTACATTTACCTGAAAAACTAGAACCTTAAGCATGTATGCTAAAGAATTCATCCTCATTCCTCGAAAAACATATGCTCCAGATGAAAAAACTGCACCACAATCTCAAATCCTTCATAATCCATTAATTAACGACAAATCATCCCAACTCAATTACATACAACGATTTCGAGAACGAAATATCAGCCGTGAATCTCCACCACCATTAAACCCAACATCTCCTATTCCTTTAACCCCTAGTAATGTAGTACCAAATCTTCGAAAAAGAAATTTATCTGCACTTACTAATTTCAGTGGTGATGGTGATGATGAAGCAGAAGAAAATATTGAATCATACATTTCTCAGCAGCAGACAAGTTCAAAGAGATTAGAAAAAAAGGATGAAAAAAAATATGGAAAAACCGCTGAAGTGTTTCGAAAGGTTATGGAATCCATTCAAGAGCTATTGGAAGCTAATAAATTGGAAAGGGCAAACATAGTGCTGAAGCAGTTGTTCAAAGTTGAATCCTTGACATTAGACGTTGACGGATATATTCTAATTCAAGGAAAACCAACACTCGTTAAAATTGAATCCTTTTTGTACGATACACAGCAAAACACAAAAAAAACTTGAAGGTGTTTTTTATCCTCAAATTTTGAAAGAACTGAATCTTGATCCTAGCTTAGTGTCTAACACTTATGCCAAACAGATTCCCCGCTCGCTTAAGAGCGAAGCAGCTAAGCCCTCAACTTCTTCCTCCTTCGTCTCCGACAACCCGACAACTGAGGACTCGAAGAGATCAAAACCCTCCTCTTCGAAGACTCGATCGACAACTCTCAAACCCAGAACCAAGCAATCTGACAAAAGAAAAACCCAGAAAAAAGAATTTTTCCCCAACACCAACGACGACGATGACGACGATGATAAAAACTATGAAAGCAGTAAAGAATCGTTTGCGACGACGTCGACAAAAGAATGGAAATCCTACTATCAGTGAAGAAAAGAAACTCAAATTACTCTACACAAAAGGTCCAGCTGCATTTGGTAGCGTTAAAAATTTAACAAATGCTAGTCAACTCTCACCAAAAAAAGTTAAAAATTTTCTGAGATCTCAATCATCACATACAAAGTATGGATTGTTTCGTAAAACATATCCTCGGCTAAAAGTGATTGTTAACGATATCAACGAAATTTGGTCTCTTGACTTGGCTTATGTTGATAAATTGGCTAAATATAACCGAGGGGTACAATATTTATTAGTTGCTGTCGATTGTCTCTCTCGCTACTTACGAGTGGAACCCCTGAAGACCAAATATGCTAAAGAAACAACCGAAGCTTTCAAAAAAATGATCAAAACAAAACAACCAAAAAAAGTTTGGGTTGACAAAGGCACCGAGTTTAAAGGAGAGTTCCAAAAGTTATGTACTAAACGAGAAATCATCAAATACAATACTCACAGTGAAAAAAATCAGCGTTTGCCGAAAGAAACATTCGATCGCTGAAAAGTATTATCTACAAATACTTGGAGTTTGAATGGACTTACAGTTATATTGAAAAATTACAATTTTTGTTCAAACGATTAACTCACGCGTTAATAGAGTAACAAAATTGGCTCCAAACAAGGTCACAAGAAAACATGTACCTGCTTTAGTTTCATTAATTGCAAACAGTTCATCGAAGTTGGTACAGAAACCAAAATTTTATGTTGGTGACTATGTGCGAATAGCGAAGACTGACTTGCCTTTTAGAAAAGGTTACAAGCAGATTTTTACAGACGAAGTTTTTGAAATAGTTGCCATTCCTACTGTAAACCCTCCAACATACAGTCTCATTGATGCGGAAAAGGAAGAAATCAGCGGAAAATTTTCTGAAAAAGAACTTTATTTAATTGGAAACAAAGCTGATTATAACGAAAATGGGCAGTGATGAGTTTACTGTACATTTGATTTCAACAGCATCAATAGATTATTTCCCAGACAACACTTTGGCCAGTTTTAGAAATTTTTGTAAAGAGGAAATAGCTTTAGACGGAGATTGGAAAGTTGCTCTCTCAGAAATAATTTTCCCCACAAAATTAAACAATGTTACTGATGAGGAATTTACTTACTTCAGAGCATCCGAAGTAGTAGCCAGTAAATCCAACGCTGGCAATCGGAATACAATTTCCAGACCCTACTATGGCGAAAAAATTTTTATCAAATCAGGAGAGTACACTTTTATAGAACAATTGATTAATGAGATAAAAACAAAACTCAAAGACAAAATTCATTTTGATGCGAGTCCTCAAGAAATCACGAATAGCATGAGCATTTGGATGAATGCAAATGAAGGAATCTCATTCCCAAGTCCCCAAATACCCAGTCTGTTAGGCTACAATGCAAAGCTTGATGAGAACGGTGAATATCACATTGGTTACAAAATGATACCCTCCTTCGATGCATCTTATGAGGGAAACGAACTGTACGAATCTCATTTCCCATATGACTTATCAAGTGGGACAAGTCTAATTTTTGTCTATATTGACATTTTTCAATACCAAACTGTTGGTGATGCAAAGGCCCCATTGTTACGCGTCATTGATTCAAATAGACGCATCAAAAACGGTAGTGCCTGCAGCATTGAACCTAATCATCGAAAAAACTTCACTAATTTAGACTACAAAAAATTATTCACTTCATCTGTACAATCAATATCGGTACAGTTGCGCACAGAAACAGGAAGACTAGTGCCCTTTGCAGGAACTGGTAAAGTTGTGTTGACTCTAAAATTCAAGCGCTTTGATTGAAAACCAATGGAACAATATTATGCAAAGCAAGCTTCACTTCCTCATTTCTCTGGACACTACCGACAACGCGGCAGTGGATTTGGCGCTTTGGCTGCTGGTATTGGTCGTGTTGCTATACCGTTTGCACGACGGGTTATTCTACCGGCTGCGAAAAAACTGGGCAGAGAACTTTTGATGAGTGCAGCGCCAGAACTAATTGATGTCGCTATGAAAAAGAAGTCTCCTAAACAAGCATTGAAAAACACTTTCACAAAAACTGCAAGAAAACAACTCGGTGGTGGTAGACGACGTCGTCGAAAGACACCAATGAATGGATTACGAAGAAGAAGGTCAGTAGGGGCTCGAAAAAGAAAAACAACCATTCGAAGAAAAACCAGCCCAGTGAGAAGTCGAGCAGATTTTTTCTCAAACATAAAAAATGATCGCTAATTTGTTACCCAATGAAGCTACCCATAGCTCTCTGGATTTGTTTGAAAAACAACCTCTTTTGATTACTTTTGAAAACGCTTTTGATCAAAAAATTGGACCTGTCTATTCACCTAATGGACCAATGCTTGAATTTGAAATCACCGGTGACCGTAATAATTTTGTTGACCTGCAAAAAATTTATTTGGAAATACGATGCAAAGTAACGCAATCAAGTGGAGCTGATCTGCGATACGACAACACTGATCCTACCGTGTCTGATTCACCGTTCCTCGTAAACAACTCCCTGTATTCCCTTTTCTCTGACTGTACCCTCTCTGCTAATGGACTCAAAATCTCAAATGCCAATAGTAATTTTGCTCATAAAAGCTTTATTGGAACAGAATTTTCAAAACAGCAAAGGAGCCAAGGACTCATGGCTTAAGTGTCAGGGATATCGTTTTGAAAACAATCCCGCTGCAATAGATGCAGCTGATTTCACATCTCAACGAGAACTGGTCCGTGAATCGAGAGAAATTTGGTTCTATGGACCCGCTGGAGTTGATTTTTTTACATGTGACAAGCATTTGTTGAGCGGTGTTACCCTCAGACTTTCCTACAGACGTTCTCATGAAGACTTTCTCATTATATCGGAAGATGCTGCCAAGCATTACAAGCTGCAAATACTCGAAGCGAACCTATATGTTAGAAAAATGACTGTGACCGACCATGTGCTCTCTGCCATTGAATCAACTTTGCTCAAAACTCCTGCGAACTACCCATATCAAGAAGAAATTACAAAAACATTTCTTGCAACAGCTGGTCAGCGCAGCTGACAACAGGAAAATATTTTTGCTCGTGAACCGGTGAGACAAATTATCATAGCATTGAACACAAATAATGCATTTCTAGGAACAAACCGAACGAATCCTTTTCATTATCAAAAATTTGGACTGGAGCAAGTTACTTTGAGACGAAATGGTTTACCAATAGCAAGTACACCAATCAGTACACAAGATCATAAACGTCTCTTCTTCAACACGCTATCAGCGCTGGGTTTGTTGCACTGCGGGCTGGGAATCACTCTGGATAACTACCAACAGCACTTTATTATGTGTTTTGATCTCACTAGCACACAGCAGGCAGCTCATGACGTCTTGCATCCAGAACTTACTAACTGCTCAGTTTCACTCGATCTTCAATTCTCAAACGCTTTGACAGCAAACCTGGAAATTTTTGTTTGGGGTATACGCTCATCCAATGTATTTATTACCTCCGACCGCAAAGTTACAAAGAACGTCCTTCCCATTTCGACAGTCTGAAAATGGATGAAATCCAGTTGCAGGACCTCATTCAGAATTGTAAACATCTGAAATATAAGTTTTTTTGGAGTATTTGCAGCCGACAATTTTCCACCTCACATCCCAAACAACATCTTTATGATTGTGAACACTTCAAAATCAGATTCTCCGGGGACACATTGGATTGTGATATGCAACAGAAGAAATGTTTTATACTTCGCTGATCCTCTCGGTCTTCCTCTCTGGCAGTACACCAATCTGTATAAACGATTGAACGAGAATTTTCATCAAGTGACTGAATTGATGACAAACTTTCCCATGCAAGACTCAAACTCTACCATGTTCGGTTCTTTTTGTGTTTATATTGCATATTTGATTTTTGATAAAAACTTTAAGGGTGATGCTTCTGATTTTGTTTATATAACTGATCATGTTTTGAAACGTTTCCTAACTCACATGCTTACCCATTAACTAACCATTTAATATGGTTGATATATACATTTTCCAATTCAATTTTCAACAATACATTCTTTTAGTAATTGAAATTTTACCCAATTGTTAACTGAATAGCAGTAATTTGAGAAGTTAAGCTTTTTATCAAAGTGAGAAAAAAAGTACAAAATCGATCTATGGGTGATATCACCATACCAGCTCATGTTGCCTCCTTTCAGTACAATTTCCGGACGGGTTTCGAAACGCCGCCTTTCGGCTGAGAGTCGAGCGCCATGCGTTTTCCTCTACTCGGACCCCAAGAAATTTTGTTCTACTTCAATTTTATAGTAACAAGTTAGGTACAAGTTTTGATAATATTTCTGGAAACTTTTGGCTTTCATCAGTGTTCTCGTTTTTCAAGATCTTAACCCACTACAACTTATTAGCTCTTTCAACCTTTCTATAAAATCAAAGCTTTTGTCATAGACTTCAGACGTTTATTTTTCAGTCTTCTGTAGACACGGAAAATGGAAATGTCGAAATTTTTAAGCCAATTTCATTATTTTAGAGTTTTCAGTGTTGCAAAATTTTTCTTTGTTTTTTACTTTCATTTGGCTTAAAGAAACTTTTCATTCTTATTTCGGTCAAATTGATCATTAGCTTTTGCCTAAATAGAGGTGGCGGCCGCCGCAATTGACGAATTTCCCTTTCTTCGAGATTCAGCAATAAAACATGCATTTTTGAAGGAAATCGTTCACCGCAACCAACAGTTAAGCTACGCTGCCAAAATCTGGTGCTTTCCTTTTACATATAATAGGTATATAACGTCCTTTTACATGTAAACAAGCCAATACCCCCAAACTTTAGAAGGGAAAACATGCACCGACCAAAACTTAATTCCATTCCCGTTTCCACAACGTTCAGTGGGAATACTCAATAATTTACCGAAGTCTTACATAGGGATCATTAAGTATAAAAATTATACATTGGGATCATTAGGTATAAATATTTTACATAGGGATCATTAGGTATAAATATTTTACATAGGGATCATTAGGTATAAATATTTTACATAGGGATCATTAGGTATAAATATTTTACATAGGGATCATTAGGTATAAATATTTTACATAGGGATCATTAGGGATAAAAATTATACATTGGGATCATTAGGTATAAATATTTTACATAGGGATCATTAGGTATAAATATTTTACATAGGGATCATTTGGTATAAATATTTACATAGGGATCATTAGGTATAATCTATACCCAATGATCCCTGTAGGGATCACCCCCCCCCCCCCCCCCCCGATCCCAGTGTCGTATATCTATACTACTATTATGAATATTATTAAAAAATTAAAGGGCAAAATAGGGTCATTAAACTATTTTGAGAGATTTCGAAAATCACTTTGTTTAACATAATTGACGACAAAATCAATACTAGAAATCGTTCAAAAACATCCATGCTCTAAATAGCTCCAAGATCCATGCCTAGTAAAGTATTTCAAGAAAATCTCAAAATAATCAAAAATTATGCAGACTTAAGCTCGTGTCTGCTATATAACTACACTGTCTTAAGAATGGCTGTAAAAGTAGCCGGGTTGACGTCCGGAGAAGAAAAACGCTTATCGTACAATTTTCATGTATGACAACTAAAAGACAATCATTTTGTCATAGAAAAAACGAAAATTTCAAAAACCACCAGAAATCTATCTAAATAATTTTATCTAAAATAGTGGGTATTTTCGTCAAAAACATAATTTAATTTTCGGTCGAAAAAAATGCTTATCATATAAACAAAAAAAATTTGAGGTGCATTTTGTCTTAAACAAAAACTTAAAAATTTAATCCTTTTTTTTCGTTGCAAACTTGCTTTTATGCTCAATATAAGTTTTAAGAAAAAACAATTTTGCTCGCAAAATATGACTTTTTGTTTTATAACGTAATGCAGGATGGGTTTTTTATCCAAAAAATTCAAAATTCACCAAAAATTGTTTTTTTTTATTGGGAACACGATTATGATTTTTTTCATTTTCTTTGTTTCATTTGCTAAGATAAAAAATAAATTTATGAAAAACACAGGCTTTTTTGCCTTAACCACCAAAATTTTTTAAGAGTTACAAGCTGGGTTTTTTAAGGCAAAAAAACCTGGCTAGTGTTTCGGATGAAACTCAAAATTTCAAAACAAAATTTATTGTATTTTCATTTATGGAAAAGAAGCTTCTCATAAAATTTCATAGTATGGAAAAAATGCTTACCATGCTACTTTCATCCAAAGTTGGGGATAAAAAGACAAATTAGGGGATGAAAAAGCTCAACTTTTAATTCCAGTGTATGGAAAAAAACGCTTGCTGTAAATTTTCGTAGTTCATTTATTTATAATAGAATAAATATCGATAGATAATTACAATTGATAAAAAAATGTTACTAATGCGGACGTTTTGAGGTTTCAATCAAAATTTTAACCCATGAAATTGAAGTCTTGTTCATTAGTAAATATGGAAAAGACGTGAAAGTTATGAATGGTGAAAATTGAAAATTCAGTGAGCTGACGATTATTTGATTTATTCATTTTTTTTGTTGTTTAGTCTAAATGTCTAAGTAATGGATTTGTTTAGGAAACTCGACAAACTGATTGCGACCAATGAAAAGAAAATTATAACCATCAAATAATAAGGCATACCAAAAACGTTTCCGTGCAACCAGAGTTTCTAAATGAAATTTGCCGTTATTTTGGGCTAAAAATTATCAAAAATATGGGTCACGAAACAATGATTCTTTTGCATAATTCTTATTTTAATTACAAAAATTACTCTTAGAATTTTGGGGCTGTTTTTTCAGTTTCTCCTTTATCTCTTCAACGGAAATAATTGGTGGGGAGACAATTTAACTGGCGGGGGTTGCTTGGCATGTTTTGGAAAAAAGTTTTTTTTTGAAGTTTGATTCGGGGCTGGAGATGGACAAAATTGTTTTGATATCTATTGTGAGTCTGTAAACATGATTTTGATATTGGTGTTTCTGAGATGTTGCTTCATGAAATATTAAAAAAATACGTTTTAAAAACGTTAATTGAATATAAAAGTTCTGAAGATTTTTCGAAAGTTTTTGAATAATCTTAAGATAGTTTTTCAAAATTATTTATGAGTTTAATTTTGCAGCTAATAAGTTGCAGGCTTATCATACTTGTTTTTGGATAGTTCTTCTTTTTAGTCGGACAAAAGGACAAAATAGAAGGCCGCTATCTTTCGCAAAGTTTCAAGGGTCGTCAAGATTTTTTAATATAATAACTAAGACTATTTATCCAGAAAAATTATTGAATAGACGACGATTGAAAACTTGGTCGAAAAATTCAATTTTTGAACAGATTTGGACAGATTTTGTTAAATCATACGCAGTATCAGAGATTATACTGCCCTGAGTTCATAGTTGAAGTTATAGCTTACAAACAATTCCTTGTTGTTCTGACATTCGAAGAAAACGTCAGCAAATTTTTGCTAGGGTTAATTTTTTAATTAGTCAATTTTTGAAATTTCGAATTAACATTCTGATGGCAACTTTGTTTCATTACTTGTGAAAAAATCTGTCCGGAGCTCAAACATTCAAAATAGTTTCTTTTGTGATCATTTTTTGCAAAATTATGGGGGTTTAAAATTTGGTAGCTTAGCCAAAATGCGTTATTCAACATGCGATATAATGCGGTTTTACAACACGTGTAAGCGGTAGATTAACTAGTTCTAAATTGAATTGTGGCAAGTCTTTTGGTTTCATCAATATGATACGAGACGCTGAAAGTATCCTTTTATAGTACATGTGTAATAGATAAAATTAAGAAAAAGTGAAAAAGACATAAAATTTTTTAACCTGTTTTTTAATTTAAAACTTTTTAAATCTGCAGAAAAAGCAGTTACAATAATAAATTTTTTGCCGTGATATGCTGGCAGCCCTAATTACCATTTAAAAATTTAAAGTCATTTTGGTCGTTATGTTCTGGATATATAAAAAGTAATGGATTTGTTGAGGAAACTCGACGGACTGATTGCGACCAATGAATATAAAATTATAATAATCAAAGATCAAGGCCTGCCGAAAACGTTTCCGTGCAACCAGTGTTTTTAAATGAAGTTTGCCGTTATTTTGGGCTAGAAATTATCAAAAATAAGGGTCACAAAAACATGATCTTTTGCAGAATTCATATTTCAATTACAAACAAAATATTTTCTTTTTGGGCTGTTTCTCAGTTTCTCTCTCCTCTTTTCTACAGAAATAATTGGTGGAGAGGCAACATAACTGGGAAGAGGGGGAGGTGGATTGCTTGGCATGTTTCGGAAAAGTTTTTTTGAAGTTTGATTCGGGGGCTGGAGATGGACAAAATTTGGCAATGACTATGTGATAATTTTTGTTAATTTGATTTTTAGCATTTCTATTGGGCATTGAAAATTTGGGTTTGGGGGAGTTAGGCCCAGTGGGACCCCAAATGAAATAGATACTAATTCAGATTTCGCATGGTTACTGACTAAAAACTTCTGGCAATCACTGAGAAAAATTCTACTTATTATAGCATAGAATTTTGAAAGCAAAATTGCATGATCTAATAAGTCGAACACTTTTTAGTCCTTAAGAAATCATTTGAAAGAGTAGGTTAAGATATAGCGTTTTCATAGTGTAATGCTTATGGTGTGAGAGGTCCTATGATGCAATTAATTGAATCTTGTCTCAGTAATCGAAAGCGATTTTTAAGCAGTAGTCATGCGAAATCTGAGCTGAGCTAAATTTTTTGGACCGCTTTTATTTGTAATCTATGTTAACAATATAACAGACCATTTACAAATTTTATAAGCAAAACTAATTTGATGTTACATCTGAAGTAGTTAATTTAAGCTGAAGTAGTAAATTTACAGAGAAAAATCGTTGTTATAAGAAGAACTGAACATCAAAAAACTTTGAGCACAACTGCAATCTGATTATGTAATAAAAACTTCACACAGATAAAAGTGAGACAAAATGCTTCCAAAAATCAACAGAAAGTCATCAAAAGATTCGGAAAGCAATTGAAGTAAACAAGCGCAAAAATTTCCTTCTTTACCTTGGATTGAATTCGGACCAAAAAACCTCCTATAACCTATCGATTTCTTAGATTAAGTAAATTTTAGATAATCCTCCAATCCAAATATAAAAAGTTTACGCGCAGAGTATGATGATAAACAGTATGATTTTTTGACATAAGGATGTACAAACAAATAAAGTTTGCCATTCATAGCAAAAACTGAAACAATTGTTCTAATTAATAATCGGAATGCGTAAATTTCAATCATTAAAAGATCGTAGAACCAAAAAAAAATTTTTGATAGAAAAAACTCAGTTGTATGATTTAATGAAAACCTTTTCCAGATTTCTCAGGAAAAAAGTGCTATTTGTCTTCTAGAAAATTTTTCAAAAGAAAATGAAATGAGGCTCAAACTCATGCTCGAAATGTGGCAGTGAACGTGTATAAAGAATCTGCAGATATACTTTTTTCAAAGCTGTGGAAATTGCTTAACTGTGTATTAAATTATCATCCATACTATATAAATTTTATAACAACTCGTAAACTCGTTCTTCGTTCTTCATTTTTCGAGTTTTTTTTCTGCTTCGTTTTAGCACATTCGTTTCTCTTCAGCGAGGTGTTTAAAAGGTTTTTATAAACTTAGTTGATATCAATAATGAGTAATTGTTCTGAATTAGTATAAAGAAAACTATTAACTAGTTTTTCCCCTCAGATAGAAATCAAAACGGATCTGCAGATCAAATAGTAATGTCCCAGGCATTCTTCGTTCTTCATTTTTCGAGTTTTCTTTTTTTATTGCTTCGTTTTAGCTTATCCGTTTCTCTTCAGCGAAGTGTTTAAAAGGATTTTATAAACTTAGTTGATATCAATAATGAGTAATTGTTCTGAATTAGTATAAAGAAAATTATTAACTAGTTTTTCCCCTCAGATAGAAATCAAAACGGATCTGCAAATCAATTAAAAATTTCCCAGCCAGTTTTAAAAGTACAAAAGGCAGTTTTAAAAAATACAAAAGGTATTCTCTGCCTGAAAATAGTTTGTTGCAATGCATCATCTTTTATATATGTTTTTATTTATCAATTTGGGTATGTCAAACAATGATTTTAAAGAGACTATGGGCTCTTTTTCCTCCACCCCCCCCCCCCCCCCCACCTCACACGAGCTTCAAAATATTAGTGTAACGAGTGGTTTTACAAGGTTTAATATGAGATCTAAATATGTTTTTCGTGGCCTTATTAGTCTGTATGTAAGTTTTCATAACAATCGGACAACGTGGTCAACAAATTTACATGTAAAAATTTGCAGGTGGGGGAAAAGGAAAAAGAGCCAGACTATGAAGTGCATATGAACCTTTTACTTGTACCAATGATCTGACATAATACAGGAATGATCCTGTAAAATAAAGTACTATCAGGTTTGATTCACGTATGACCGAGTCTAGTCCAGGTATAATCGTGCTTAACCCAGGTGTGCGGTTCATGTCTGACCATCTCTGGCACAAGATCTGACCAGTTCTGTACATAACGAGGCAAAAATGTGCACTGAAAAGGCTCATAATTTGTTGTGTGCAGGTCTCTGGAATCCAGAGACAAGTCTTTAAACATGTTAAAACTTTTTTGGAACTATGAAAAAAAACGAAAACAAAAAGCGACTAAACAGAGCGTCTTTATTGCAGAATTCGCTAATTATTCACAAAATACTCAGCCTAAATTAAATGCCTAATAAAAGTCTGTTTAAGGCATGTAGCGGTAAAAAAAGAGAAATTCCACCCAAAATTGATCCAGATAAAGAAAAGCATGGTTTCACGATGATCAAATAAAGCACGTGCTTTTTTGTTCCATCAAAGTTGATAGGTCTTCGCCAACCAAATTTTATACGGTAGAACTTAAGTTTAAGCTAAAACAACAGTGTTTACATAGCATTTTAACGTTGCACCAGGCCTCATTTTAGCTATATTTATCTGGTCTGGCTGTTCCGAGCGAACTAAAACTGGTGAGCGCGAAAAAAAACCGGCAGCAATTGTTTTTGTTTTGCAGTTACAACTTCAAGTCAACAAAATAAGGCAGCAGTTTAATAGTAGTAACTTCTGTCCCATTTTTCACACGCGTGTTTTCTTTCCAAAAAGTTGTTTTGCGGAAACAATTTGAACCCCAAAATTTGAGAAATGGGAGCCGTCGTTTGTCTTCGCTTGTTTTGGGCAAGTCGGTTGTCTGGTCCAAGTAACCAGTATTGACCATTCCACAGGCTTAATGTGTCTAATAAATGACCTGCAAGTAAAGCCACAGAACAAAAGTAACGTTTTGAGGCTCTTTTTCCTTCCCCCCCCCCACCACACTCAAACATGAATTTTATGGTCTAACTAGTGGTTTTACGAGGTTAATTATGAGGACCAAATATGTTTGTCATGGCCTAATTAGTCTGCATGTCAATTTTGATGACAATTGGACAAAGTGATTAGTAATTTCAAATATAAAAATTAGCAGGTGGGGGGAAAAGGAAAAAGAGCCCGTTTTGAAAAGTAACGTTTTGATTTTAAGGAGCAGAAGCTAGTCAGAGTGTGATTGGAAGAATTGCGTTTTAAGGCTCAAATAACCGAAAGTAAATCATAATTGTTTTCAAAGGTGTTCTTGCAGTGGAAACATTCTTGCAAGTAATTTGAGTTTATAGGATCAAATCGATTGTTTGGGAAGCTGATGAGCTTACTTTTTATTCAGTGGTAAAACGACAGACAAGTAAATTGGAAGATTTACTTGGTCTGGCGTCAAAAATAGCTGATCAAAAAATATACATGAGAAAAAGATGTAAATTCATTTCAGAATCATTAAAAGTAAATTTGCGCTAATGATCGATACAAGGCAACAAAACAAAAAACAGTTTGGAGAAAAACTCTGACAATTGCCTGCTTCAATACATAGAGTTCTCGTAAGCAGTTATTGTCTCTAAAATTTGTCTAACTTTCTGGTGTAAGCACATAAGACTTTTTATGTCTATTTTGTGAAAAAAGATCTCTTTTCTATTGTTTGTCGATTTTAATTGCAAAGTTTAGCGTCGCATTCATGAGCTAAAAACTGTTTTGATATCTATTGTGAATCTGTAAACGTAATTTTGATATTGGTTTTTCTGAGACGTTGTTTCATGAATTAATAAAAAATACTTTTTAAAAACATTTATTGAACATCTATAAAAGTTCTGAAGATGGTTCGTAGTTTTTCAAAATTATTTGTTTATCAAGTTAAATTTTGCTGCTAATAAGTTGCAGACCTAACATACTTGTTTCCGGGTATTTCTTCCTTTTAGTAGGGCTAAAGGGCAAAAAAGAAGGCCGCTATCTTTGGCAAAGTTTCAAGGGTCGTCAAGATCTTTTAATTTAATAACTACGACGATTTATTGGAACCTGATCTAAACTACATTTTAATATTTATGATTTAGACATTTTACCACTGTAAAGTATTTAATATTAACCAATCACAATCCATCTAACTAACTACCCACTTATTTGTAAGTGCTGAAATTACTTGTAATTTCAGCACCAGAGAGATTTGAATTTAACTTAGAAAATAGTTGCCTCTCCCGAGTACTTCAGCAGCCGCAACAATACCAGTATACTCTAGATCTATTGAGCCTAGCAGAGACTAGTTAAACACCCTGAGACTAGTAGTTATAAGAGTAAGATTAGGATCGGTATTAGACTAAAAAGTTGCACGAATCTATCCGGCCGAAAATAAGATAGCGTGACGAGCAGACGGTGTACCCTATCCGAAATTACTATATGAGTTAGACCCCCATACCTAAACTCATTTGGTGCGACCATAAGTCTCGAACAAGACCTTAAAAAACAAGTTAGCTTAGAACTAACAAAAAATTAGATTAGAAATAGACAAAAACATTTTCAAAATGTTATACGATAATAATAATTTGATTGAATGGTCTCTACGACTCAATAGATCAAAACCACTCTTCCGAACAATACTAGAACGACCACGTATTGGAAACAGACCTCGGACAAGAGACGACATACGACTACGGAGAAACTTACCAAATAGTTTCATGATCGTACGGCAAAAGCCACAACAAACTTTTATATCCAGAGTTTTAATGGCAATGAATTTAGATTTTCATTCGCAAACATAAAGTTCTTGAAGAAAAATCTTCAATGCATCTACCAGGCGCTAAATAAATTATTAATGTTCAATAACGATTGATAAAAACATCTCTAATCGTTTCTTCAACTGCAGTACTATATAAAACATATTCAAAAAATAATTTATTCAAAATAAAAATAAAAATTAGTAGCATGACAAAAAATCGTTAGTAAACATCAATCATCTTGTTGTTCCAGCTTCATCACCTAAACATAACGGCAATCAAAAATCAACTAACTTCATCAGAACTAAAATCCACAAATTTTTATTTCAAAATCTTAAATTTTATATCTCTTAAACCAAAAACTTTTTAATCTTAAACCAGATCATCAAGGCTTATCCTTGGATCTAATTTAATTTTCTATTCTTAATTTTAATTCTGATCATCAAGGCTTATCCTTGGATCAAACAGAACAATTTTTGTTCTCCCCCACCCACTTATTAAGTGTCTAACGACCTCAAACGTCGATTCACTACCCAACCTTTTCAAAAGACCCAGGACTAATAGAAACTTTCCAAAAACTAACCATTTAAATTAGGCTAAACAGCAAAGAACTTCGGTTATTCATCCTTCACTTGACCCCTCCTCTTATACGACCCAGGATAATCATAGACTTAGTAAGTTTAAAATAGTATCTAACGAACTACTTGCGTTCTAGTTATACCTGAACCTTGTGGATCGATTTACTATTCTCCAACGCTTGAACACAATCACTACCCCTAAGTAAGATTAAGTAAGTTAGCAAGTTAACTTATACTAGCCACGAGAAAGTAAAAATCATTCTTCGGAATCGATATACTTTTCTTTCCAACCCTGAACAAAAAGACCCAGGCTAAGCTAACCAATAAATCGTAAGGACTAACAGTCTAGGATAATAAAATGACTTACAAACAACTTTGCATCCATCATCCTAAACCTTATGTCATTAAAAAAACTAGGAAATAAACAAACAATCGTCATACACAATAATCAAATTGAAAATCAAAAATACGATCTTGTTATAACCCCGCATACACAAACAATTGAATACGTTCACACAAAACGGCAAACACTAAAAAGAACAATCCTAAGAAAGCAAAGCATTTTCCGAATCAGAAGTCAGTAGTCTCGACGCACTATACAAAGTAGAAGAATCAATAAATCAAACTTATCCAATCCAGGTCCCAGTTTATTTTTCCGATTCAGAAACCAACACAATTTCATCGAAAAAAGGAAAAAACAGAATAAAAAAGAAACACAAACACAAACCAGTACATCTATACAATTGGAGTCAACCAATTAGACACATTAATAATTATCTATTAACAGTCATCAAACGAAAAGATGAGCAACACTCAAAGTGAAGAAAGTCTCGATTACGAACACGCTTTCCCATTCAATATAGATTCAGAAAATGATAGAGGACAAACAAAACGTTGAAAAAATTTACTCATAAATTTATTTGAACCAGGAATCAGCCCATGTAAAACAGAATTTCCAGATGTAAAATTCGAAAGACAAATAATAGATCATTATCTCAATGATATCTCTAAAATAACACAACAATACGGTATCTACACTATAGGAATCTGTACACCAAGAAATGATAAATATGTCATTCAAACAGACGATCTTGATCTAGAATTTTCAAAGGTATTCACAGAATATATCAAAAATATACAATATCATAACTCACAAAGAGCAAATTCAATATTCACAAATGAAGTTTTTGCTATAATATACACATATATAACTATATTAGAAACAACAGAAGTTCAAAGTAGATCACCGATCCAGACATCTAAACACACAAAAGTCAGAAATGAAATCACTGCATTTTCTACATTTTTAAACGCAATTCGTGAAAATTTTTACAGTAATGATGTTTCACAAAATACCAAACATGATTTACAAAAAATACTACCATGGTTTACAATTGGTTATTTTACACATAATTTAGATATAATTAGCCAAGCAAGAAAAAACTTTAGACCTCAAAGTAACCAAGACGACACTGTCATTGCAGAACAATAAGACTATGTTTGGGACCCTGATTGGTCTCATCCGTTATTTATAAACATCCCAGCTGATATCTCAAGTCAAGCGATAGATACAATATCTATTCACCCAGACTTTATAAAAATAATACCATTAACAATTGACGCCACACCTTTAAATTATAATACATTTTTACCCGATACACAAAACAACAGTTTAAACTCAACGGTAATACATAATGAAAACCTCAATGGAACTCGAAATCTTACACAGCAAGATATTCAAACACCATCACACTTCATAAATGAAAAAATTGTCCACACAACAGTAATAACTACGCAACAAAGTATTTCACCAATACATCCAAATTTAACAACACCAAAAATAATAAAGCAACATCACCACAAATAACATTACAATCAACCGTAAAACCCTCAGCCACTTTTGCTCCTAAATATTCACATATGGATTATCAAACATTTAGACCAATGACAATACCGCCAAAACCAAGAAAGACATTCACAAGAAGTAATTTTGCAGAACACAATTATAATTATACACATCCATCAAAGACAAACCACTCTCCACGAAAAACTAATAATAATCATGTATGTTCTCACTATTGGGATAAACCAATGACAACAAACAATTCAGTTAATGTTCAATCTAATCAGTATCCTCCACAGGATCATAGTGAAAATTATTCATTTTTTCAACAAAACAAAAATCGAAAGCAAACACCTCACCATATGGATTATCTATCATCTGACGATGATTATTTACAACCAGATATTTTTGCACCATACACACAAGAGTATCGTACACAAAAACCACGACGACCTCAAACATCTCAAAATGTAAAGAATTACCCACAAAACCCAGCTGATATACAAAGCTACCAACCGTTACAGACGCAAAATCCAATTAACATAGAATCTTATGAACCAGCACAATCACAAAAACCAGTTAATATGCATTCTTATCAACCAACACAAATGCAAAATGAAATACCGTTACGATATTACTTACAACAACATGAAATAACAAAAAATCAGTTACAAACTTTTCACAGATACCAAATGCCGCTGAATTACTAAAAATGACGATGAATCCATACCTAATGGGTGGATCGTCGATCACATCAAATAAACCATTGATGGTATTTACAGGCACAGACCCTGAATATTCTGTAGAAGATTTTTTAAATGCAGTCACAGCAAATTAAATTTTAAATATAGGACCTGAACCAATTAACACACCACTTCATCAAAATTGGATACATCGACGCACAGCGTTAATACAAGCAACACTTGATGGCGCAGCTCAAAAAAGGTTTTCAGTTCTACCTATGGAAATAAAATCAGATTGGAAAAGATTTACACAGGAATTTTCAAAAATGTTTGATTCTGAAAGAAACAAACAACATCAAAGAGTTTTATGTAATGAAATTTGCAGATTACCAAACGAAACTATAAAACAATTAGCAGTTAGAATCGAAACGTTAGTTCGAAAAGCATATTCACTTAATACGCATGACTATAAGAATACAAAATTGACAGAAATTTTAATGATGACCTTAACACCACAACTAAGGAAAATTGCTATAAAGAAAATAGCATCTCATCCTTCCTCAATTCGAGAACCAGATCTAGATTTCAGAAAACTAGTCGATAAACTAGAACAAGCAGAAATCACAATGAATCTCGAAGAAACCGAGAATTTGAAATTACAATATGTTAATCGTATTGAAACAAAAACTACGCATATTAACAATATACAGGAATCAGATGTAGACCTATCTGAAAAAATCACTGAAATTTTAAACATCTATGAAAGACACCCAAATTATAAAGGCAAACCATCTTTCAAGAAATGGTGTAATTATTGTCGACGATACGGACACAGTATCTCTGAATGTAGACAAAAACAGCAAGACAACCAAAATAAACCTCCAAAACACAAAGAACCAAATAAATCATTTTATCAATACATGAAAAAAGATCAAAATCTACCAAACAAAAACTTATATAGTAATAATAGCTCTGGAAAACCACTTCCAAGCAATCAAAACTCTTCAAGAAATCAATCACCATACAATTCTAGTTATAGAGGTAGATCACCTGAACAAAGAAATTCACGAAATTTCTCACAAAATAGATATAGCCGATCGAATAGTCGAAACAACTACCCACGATCAAATTCAAATTCAACACAATTTGTTTCAGCATCCAGTTCACAGTCAAACAGAAATAGACATTATTCAAACAATCAATCACGAAATTCATCTTATAATAGAAATAGAAACTATTCAAATAATAGAAATAGAAACTATTCAAACAATAGAAATAGAAGTTACTCCAACAACCGTAACAATAGTTATCCAAACAACAGATCACGGAATAACTCATACAACAGATCAAACTATCAAAGATCAAATGACAATCACCAAAACAGATCAAGAAATAACTCACAAAATCGAAATTTAAGTTATAACAACCGATATAGAAATTATTCCCAATCACCTCACAGGAATAATAATCGTTATCCCGATTCTCAGTATCGACATAGAAGTATTACACCAAAACACCAAAGACAAATTAATCAAGTACAAACAAATGAAGAAATAACTTCAGACCCCCCAGGTATCAATAACACAGAAAATATCGAATAACAAGTAAATCACATAAATTGCGAATCAACAGACAGTGAAAGTGATACAGATGATAAAATTTTAGTTAATACGATATCTGTCAAAAACGACTAGGAATCAATCACATATGAAGAACCCTTTAGTTCACACATATATGAAAATCAATTAGAACTTCTCAATAACTACTATTTAGGACCAATTAGTAATGATACACAAACCACCCAGGAAGTAAACAAAATTAACACGGAAAAATTACCTGACAAAGACAACGTACAAAGCTCAACTACAAATCACATATACCAAAATATACAAAAAAAACAGCCACGAGAAAAAATGTGGACAATCCCATTTCTCTTAGAAAACCCCAAAAACAAAGAATTTCAACCACCAGATCTTGAAATTGATTTTTTAATCAACTCAGGCGCAGAATCAAATATCATTAATATCCCTACATGGAATGAAATCAGATTATTACACACAAATTTAAAACCTTTAGAAACATCTAGTAATTTAGCAACAGCACAAGGATCAATGTTAACAAATTATGGAAAAATTCAATTATTCCTCGTTACCACAAGAACAATGGAAAAAACAAAATTCTGAATAAACCATTCAAACAGACATTTCACATTACCGATATTAAACACAATATTATTGGCATACCATTTATCACTAAATATATATCAACAATGAATATATTAAATAGTAAATTACACATAAAGGACATATATACAAAAATGAAGAACACAGCTTTAACATTTTTTCAAAGAATAAACAAACAACCACCATTCTTCTCCAAAGTCTACCCCATTTATAATCAGGAACGAAGACACCTGAAACCACTATCAGGAACTATCTATAATGTCTCCATAAAACAAGTTCATCAATACAGCAAAAGTCAAAATAGACAACAACTCTTTATGTCAGATTTTAAATTTAGACCAATTCACAAATTTTTCAAAATCACAATCTCATCAATCAAATACGAAAGGAACAATCATTCAGATATTATTTCACTACACGTATATAATAATACACCAAATAAAGTAACATTACCCCTAGGATTATTAGGATATTGTGAAACAAACGCAACAACTTCACCTGTAAAAGAAATAACATACAGAGTTAATAATATATTACAAATACTCGATATTTGTCAATCCACAATTCTTAATGAAGAACTATCTATAAATAACATAATAAGAAATGAAAAAAGAAAAACAGACTATTTCACAAAAACTCCATATTTTAAACCTACTTTTGATATAACAAAATATACAAAAGACCGACAGAAATTTTTAACCATGTTTAATTTTCAACATTCACAAATAACACAATACGAATTTGATAAGTTAGCACAACAGCTAATAAAATATTCATCAGTCTACGCAACATCAAAATTTGACGTAGGAAATGTCAGTTCATCCCTACACCTTCCATTGAAACCAGACGCAGTCTTCAAAAAACAAAGAGCAAACAAAGTACCAATTCACTTACACGACAAAGTCAACAGATTACTAAACATTTTAGAGTAATACGAAATTATATCACCAGTTAATAAAGAAGAACAACCAAAAGGCAACACATTTATCAACCCTGTTATCATTCTAGCAAAAGGCGAATAACTAAAAATAGTTATAGACGCTAAATATCTCAATTCACTAATTGATGAATCTAAATGCGATTGGCCTATTGAACCAATACAAGTAATCTTAACAAAAATTAATGGGAAATACTTCACAACCGCAGACATGAACAGTGCTTATAACCAAAAGCCATTAGACGAACAGTCACGACGCCTAACGCAATTCGTTATTGGAAGTCAACAATACGAATTTAATAGATTATTCTATGGAATATCCATAGGACCAGCAGCTTTTTCAGCTTTCATGAGTAAAAGTTTTCGACCACTAATACTAAAGAAAAACGCAATCACATATTTAGACGATGTGTTTATGCAATCAAAAACTAAAGACGAAATGTTCATAATTTTAGAACAATATCATAAAATCCTTCAAAACGAAAATCTCAAAGCAGCCCCAGATAAATCACATTTCTTCTTAACACGAGTAAAAATTTTAGGACATAACATCGAACGAAACATATTACTCCATTAAAATCACGCATTGACGCAATTCAAAAACTTCAGCCACCAACAAACAAAAAGAAAATCCAAGAATTCCTTGGAATGTTGAATTTTTTAAGTAAATATGTTTACAAAATGCAATTATACTTAAGACCCTTTTATAACATCCTTAGACAACAGAATAATTTTGAATGGACCACTGAAAATCAAACAAGATTTGAAGAAATTTAAAAACTTTTAAGAGAACAAATATAAAACACAATTCCAGACCCAAATCAACCATTTTACGCTATGTGCGATGCTTCAAATTTCGGCATCGGCGCAGCATTATTACAATCACATAGTGGAACGAATGAAATGAATCTAATATCAGCAAATTCACGACTTTTTACACAAGCCGAATTACGACTCTCCACACTACTGAGAGAGTGTACAGCTATAATTTATACACTTACAGAATATGAGTTTCTGATACTTGGATCAAAGCATCCAACAGTTTTATTCACAGACCATAAACCAATTCTATTTCTTTTTACACAAAAATCGAATCCAAATCATAGAGTTTATAGATTTCAGTTAATTCTAATGTAATTTCCGAACTTACACATAGTTTGGACAGCAGGAAAAAACCTTGCATTACCAGACACATTAAGTAGAAATACACCACCAGAATTACTTACACGAAAAACTACAGTCGAAATACCAAAAAATATTAAATTCTATCTCGCCAAAGACGAAACATCACCCCGACTAGAATGTAAATATGCAGTAAAAACTGATATTGATCAATCACAAATAAAAAATTTACAACATTTCCCACTCTATCTAGATTGTCAAAATAATCACTATGAAGTTGATTTATTAGGTACATCAACATTTAAACCAATCCCACACTCACAATGGATAAAAAACAACACTCAACAAAAGAAAATCAAAAAATTTTCACAGAAAAAAGACCTTATTCCACTCATTGAAAAAGAAAATTTAACCGATAAAATAAATTTATCAGGACCACAAACAAAAGACACAAAACATACGATAAACCAAGTTTTTAACCTTCATGACCCACTTGACACAATTCCCCTATCAAAACTAGAAATTGACAATATTTTTTCTCCCACCAACAGAGAAAATCACACTTGAACTTTTGAAACGATATCAAAATTTAGACCCAGTAATACGACAACTCAAATCATGGCACAAACATAAAACAAAACCAACAAAAGCTGATACCACAATTTTAGGAAATAAAACACTTCTCCGATAATTTCGAAAATTTAATAATACAACAATCAACGAAAACACAGATCTTTTAGAATATCAATTAAATGATTCTAAAGTCCCCTGTCTTCCCTTAAGTATGATATTAATAGCATTCAACATTTCTCATACACAAAATACAAAAGGACACTCCGGATCAGAAAAAAACATGTTCAAATTTTACACAAAATTTTTATTTTCCAAACGCCCCAATTTGGATCAAAGTATTATGCAATGATTGTATAATATGTCAATTAAACAAACCTTACCCAAATCAGAAACAAATAGCACAAAAACAAGATTTTAAAGGACAAAGTCTATACTTCAATCACAGAATATCATTTGACACAAAAGGACCAATTTCTCCATCTTCAGAAGGAAACTCCTACATTATGGTCATTGTTGACGCATTTACACATTATGTAGCACTCAACCCAGTACCACATTGTAACGCTTATTACGCTTACACAACACTCTACGAACACAAGATAGCAAAATTTGGACTACCAGAAATTCTAGTAACAGACAACGGTACAGAATTCATTAAAAATGAAATTATCACATTATGTCACCTAGGCAATATCAAACATAAACCACGTTCATCTCATGCACCTTGGACAAATGGATTAGTCGAAGGTGTGAATCGTTCACTACAAGAATACCTTAGATGTATCATAAATGGAAATGACGCAAGATACACAGAATGGTCAACAGATGTAAAATTATTCCCACTATCATACAATTCACAAATAACGACAACTTTAGGAATGTCACCATATGCAATGGTTTCTAACCAAAAACCAAGAAAACCAATTATGTTCACCGCAAATGCACATAAAAATGCACAAGGACCTTGCAAACCAAATAAAGATTCGATATGCTATAACCTACCATTACATACACATGATGAAGATCATTTTCATCACCCACAAATTCTCAAATTAGCCTCCGGTACACACACCGAATGGATTTTAAACAGAGATAAAAAGCATAATGAAATCTACCAAAAAGTAACAAAGAAGTTGTTACAACGACAAAATATCAATAACCAAATTAATCAGCGATTTACGCCAGCCACCGATTTAAAAATAGGAACATTTGTTTCAGTACCAAATTTCCAAACACAAGAAGGAATCTCTAAAAAATTAAAACCACTTCGAAAAGGACCCTACCAAATAATTGCTAAACCCACTGAAGTAACATATAAACTCATAGACACCACAAAAAAGGATATTGTTCAACACAGAAACAATTTTTTACCTTATTATCCGAAAGAATACGCTTTACGCGAATTAACCCAATTATATTCTTTCACCGGTTTAAAAGTCACTCAAAATAGCACACAAATAGAGCCAGAAATGAATGAAACTAATTAAAATCAACATACGCAAATTCAAAAACAAGACAGAATTCACAAAGACGCAAACACACTAAATTCAGATAATTTAAGAAAAGAAAGAAAAAATAGAAAAATGATAGAAAAATCTTGCCACAAGAACAGAAAGAAAAATCTACGCATAGAGAATCATCAAGACTTAGAAATCAACCACGTAAAGATTATAAAACATTCATCCCACAATCCAAAATATTAAAGAAAGTTGAATTTCAAAAATGAAACCTTTCTTTCCTCTTCACAAAATTCATATTTCATAAACATCTCAAATAGTTTGAAGTTCCATATTTTCAAAATAACATGCTGCAATAAACGCAATAATTCTAGTTCAAAATCAACCAATGAGATTCATTCAAACTCAACCGCCTTCCATATCTCTAACACCAACGTTTTAGCCGATAGACATTAATTTCCAGGCATATTTATAACTATAACTTTACAACCTCCAGGTTAAAAAATAAGCAACTAGCTAAATCTTGACAACTAAAATAAAAACCACAATAATATTCCAACCCTCCCTTATCTAATAACCTAAAGATCAACAATATTTTCCCAAATTTGCCCTCAAAAACCCCCCAACCAAAAATGGCAAATTAGCCTAAAGTAAACATGAACCATGATCATTTGGCCTAAAGTACAATTATCTCAAAAATATTCCAGTTTACCCACCAAATAAAAATAAAGTAAAGAAGACCTCCCGAGCACCATAAAATAAGCCCCCAACAATTTTTCAAGAAACTCAACCAACTTGTCCAAAAATCAATAAATAATCAGACCTCACTTGAATTTAGCCCCAGAAATTCAAAAAATAATTGACAAACAAATCATTTTCTTGAATGCTTCTCTTCTCTTCAGTCACGATAATAAAAAACATAATCTTAAACTTTGTCATAAAACTTTTTCTCAATTCTAAACTTTTGATAATATTTTTCATTGATGTTTTTGAACTTTTCATAATAATCTTAATAGTTTTTTGTAACCTAGCTTTAATTTTTTACACCCTATTTGCACTATATTCCCATCTTTCCCTACTCATTGACCACATCTACAGGTACGAAAATTTACAACCTTTTTAAATGATACGAACAATTTTTAGTAGAACAGATATTTTTCTACTCTTCATAATTTTTCTCGCATTTTTATCATCTCTGATCATGACAATATGCAAATGTGTAACAAAGGCAATAGTCACATTCGCTCTAGCTACAATCCTTTTAATTTTATTCATTGAAGAATATTATAACAAACATAAACCCTCTCACTAAAGTCCTTAATTTTTCCAAAACATATTTCCAAAATTGCTAACCAACCACCACAAAACCCGTCTTCACCGACATCTCCCCAAGAAAACCCGACAGTACCTACAACTACCCAAAACCCCCAAACATCCACACGAATTTCATTTCAAGATAACCCATACACTTTTGAACGACACGCACGCTTATCTAAACCCCTAGAACCAGTTCAAAGACAAGCATCACTAAGTGAACCAACATATAACTTATACCCTACACTACAACAAAACTTGAATCGAATCCGACACATTAGCCAAAATCAAATACAATCGAAGTAATTAGACAAATAATAGATCCAAGAAGAAATAGAAACTTTCAAACTCCTAGGATCACCTTTAGCATACCTCAATCTCCAACTCCATCCACTTCAGAAAATTCTAGTATAAAACTACCAAATACACCAACGCTAACTCCTAATATTCAATCAGAACATCTAGGATCAACACCAACATCAGCACAAACACATGAAAATCTTTTTAACCCACCTAACCCAAACGAACGTTTACCCTATTGGACAACACAATCCTACTTACAAGGAGAACCAAATTTAGTAAACGACCCAATAGATACTTCATCAGATACAACATTATCATCTTTACCAGAAACACTATCACTTCCATCGACACCATCCATAAGTCAAATTTCACCATCATTTTTTCCTTTAAATATTTCACACGACATTGACACTCGATACAGTGAACAATCTACAAATATACCCCTAAGATTAGACTGGAATTTATTTATAGCACCTCCTCCATTGTTAGGACAACATAACGAAAGCCACCGACTACACAGTTGGGCACTTAACAGACTACAATATAGACAAGATATCAACGAAGATATCCGAGAACATAACGTTCAAATATTAAATCAAAACAGCCTTCAACTAAAGTTTGAAATTACAGTTAAACTTAATAACATCGTACAATATCCTTATCCACTAAGCCCCTCAAATATTACAGCTCAAACACTACCACCACCATTTATCACAACAGAAGTAAAATATAAATACGATAGATATACAAAAACCACAATTGGATATTTAACCTTTCATAACCCATACTCTGGTTTATCATACACATGTATCTTTTAAAGATATTGACATTTCAACACATGTTTTTCCTTATATTTTCCGAACAGAATACAAATCCATCTCCTCGCACAGGACCTCAAGACTTACTAGTAACACACTATGATTGTGAAGAAAATGAACGAAAAACACTACAAAAATATGCAATAAATCAAGTAACACAATGCGAAACAGAACCACAAGCTATAGAAACCACAAACGTAAAAGCAACACTATATTCAAAAGCCCGAGCAACTACAGTAATAGGATATAAATTTACAGCCACATTTTCCGAAAAGAAAGTACATTGCTCACAAGTTTCTAACGGAAATAAAAATAGACTTGATCACGAATCATTTTAACAAAGCAATATAGAAAGACTTTTACATCTCAACCCCGATGATTGTAAAACCGAGCTACACAGGTTAAATCTCACAAGAACCAAACACGCAGAAAGAAAAATAGTAAATTTCCAAGTCTTCAGCGATTCAGTACATCAAGCAGAACTTGAACGCTATCAAGGACATATACCATTAGACGAAAAATACCCATACAAGGGTGCACACAGACGCTTAACTTATGATACCAAAGATAAACATTGGATACCACACATTGAAACAAATAACCCCTCAAATTGTAAAGCAGATACAAAAAATAGAGGATATCAAGAAAAATGTTTTTTGATTGGAAAATACAACTTGAAAAAATTCAACTCACACGAGATTTAGCAGATAACACAAGGATCTATCAAGGAATCCGATTACCTTGTAAAAATGATCAAGGATATTGTGACCCTACAACAAGAACCCAAGCAACAATTGTTTGGTTTCCCGAGGATACATGCACAACATTTCAAGTAGCAAAAATACACGCTCGAATGATAAAATTTCATGAAAAATATTTCATCGAATCAATCCCATACGAACAAGTGAACCCATCTCACAAACTAAATAACAATTTTAGACATCTACACGATATAGAAAACAAACTTACATGTTTTCAAATCTACCACGAAACAGAATTTGCATGTAAGTATGCAAACCCACTCTACAAAACACAATATTCAGAAATACTTGTCGAATACGAACAAGGTTTCGACATGACCACTGGAAAAATTAAAGTTAATCCACACGCAACAGCCATTTATAAAAACGACGGAAAACCCTATACCCCAGTTAATTTTCGTAAATATAATAACCATCCTGGTGGAAAATTAACACCAAATGACAGTAAAAGTACACGATTACAAGAATTATCACTTATCAATACAACATACTTTGGAAACATAAATTATGATATTCGTTTAGACATGAAATTAGACTACAGAATTAGTAGAATTTTTCAAGAAATGTCACTTTCTGAATAAGAAACACTACATCAACTATGCGAATTAGAAAGAACACAAATCTTACAATCACTCGCATTAGCAGTATTAAAAATATCCTACGCAGAATATTTATTATCAGGAAATAGATCAAACTTTCTTGATTATGAAGGAAACATTTTATGGTTTTATACTTGCACCAAAAAAGTATCACCCTTATACGTTTTTGAAGATAAACGTTGTTACAAAAGAATACCCAGATTCTACAAAAACAAAGTACATTTTGTTGATACACTCTCAAGAAAAACATATTTTTGGGATACCGCAGTCCCATGTGGATCAAAAAATAGCCACAATGTTGTACAATTGAACCCTGACGAAGATAAATACTACCTATTAACACCATACCCTACATTAATGCAATCACTAAAAAAGTTTTCACCAGAAAGCATTAGAGCCATCGCTCGAAATCCAAATATAGACTTACAATCAATTGGAATTTATTCTAAATCTGATATACAAAACCATATTAGAACACAACAATTCCAAGAATTACTCACACAAATGAATACAATACAACGACAATCAATTGATAAAAATTTAAGAAAACTTGCAGAAACCGCAGGATTTGCAGACATTTATATACAAGACTACAGCGGATATTTTAAAGACATTAAAGATTAAATATATTTAAACGGCAAAAAATACAGACCACAGGATATTTCACCAATAAAAATTTTCAGTTTTGTAACCTTGTAAAACGAAATACTCGCTTTTCTAGAATGGCCCTACTACATCTTAGAAAGACTGACAATTTTATACGCTATCTTTAATTTTATTGGATTTCTTTTCTCACTACTAAAAGGAATCTATAATACATGCGCTATACACACACAAGTCAACCGTCAAGCAAGTGTAGCACGCATATTATTTGCAGGATTTTTTGGAATCTTCTCCTCATCCATCAACAAAATACTTTTAGACGCACAAATCAAAGAATTTAACACGAAACTAGCCACAAGACCAAATACATACGACGAAGAACACAATAATGTAGACACAGTACCTACAGCACCACAAGTACCAACCCTACCACATAATCATCCCTTATCTTTAGTTCCCAGAAATTTTCGAAATTTAGCAATCACAAATAACCCAAACTTTAGACCACATTCAGTACACAGCCCTATTCAGCATATAACAACAAATCACTCTCAAAATGATAATACATAAGAACAAATTATAGAACAACCCCACACCACTACTTTTCAATCTCAAAATAATCATTTTTTTTAGCCCACGATGAGCCGACAAGTTGGATCCCTCCACCGCTCAAATTCCCACCCAGCAAATCTCCAAAACCCAGTCCCAATTATACCTCTTTTCGCTTTCCCCCCACCTGATTTTGCAATTATTAACATACCATCTAGCACGAGTTCAGACACTAACTCGGATATTTCATTTTTTCATACTATTTCACAATTTAATAATTCAGACCTCGAAACTCCCGACGAATTTGCCAACTCTGAACCCTCTCCTTCCACCTATTCCCAAACCAACCCTTCACATTTTTCACAACCTCCTTTTCAACCCATCAATGCCAGTCGTCCACTACCATCCCTTTCCACTCCCTCTCATGCATTCCAAGTCACCCCAACATATACCCCATCCCTTCTGACAGATCAACCAATAATTCCATAGAATTAGATAATTATATTACCCTTCAACA
Source organism: Symsagittifera roscoffensis (assembly GCF_963678635.1). Classification (NCBI taxonomy): domain Eukaryota; kingdom Metazoa; phylum Xenacoelomorpha; order Acoela; family Convolutidae; genus Symsagittifera; species Symsagittifera roscoffensis. The sequence goes on along the minus strand of NC_087063.1, from coordinate 2,901,327 downwards.
GCAAATTATCCATCCCCATACTCTTACCATACATCATCTGTCATCAATAACAACATCATCCGGCCCACCCACACCTACACCGCTATCAGATTATACTCCATCATTAAACCAATCCTCCACTTCAACAGAAACATCATCTAGCACTAACCGAGCTTATCGCACTTTCAAACGAAAGTTTCCAAATCACCCAATTACACATAAACCAGGCACAGTTAAAGAATATTTTGATCATCCGCAACATAAAAATACTAAAACCTTTCTCCAAACTAAATTACCATCATTTCCTCAATACACTTTGAATACACCTACTAATAATGAGGACACCAGAAATTTTGTTGACGAACACGTCTTAATGCCAACACTACATTGGACATCATACTATCACTACACTAACCCTCTTTACCTACCGCTTTATAACACCATCACGGATAATGAACAATGCAAAAATATGTTATACAGACTACCAACAGCACTCACACCACGTCAATTCACATACGTTGGATTTAAAAAACTACTAAAAACATTCACCGCACCCTGCGCTAATGAATTCACTATCGAACATTATGATCACAACATCATACGCCCTAACCAAGACCAATTTTTAGACGGCGACCGCTTTGCTAACCCACAACTAACAGAGAAAATTTTCATCAAAACACCATATTTATTTACACTTAACATTTTTGATAAAAAACACGATCACATCATTTCCGAAGCCCTTATTGACACACAAGCCTATCAAAGCTTCCAAGATAAATTTAATTTATTTACACTAACCTTCCAATTTCTTACACCACAAGAACGAGATTTGCACTGCTCCCACGAAATTATGTTACGCACTATACAGACACATACTTACACATATTATCGCTTTATACAAAACCACTTTGATTTACAAACACCCTCACGACAACCCCACCATCGTTTTCAATTCATCAATTCAAAGTACCCATCACCATTTTTTCTAAATTTCACTTATTGTATCAAGAATACTAACCTCCACGGCATCCTCCGTAACTACGACCCCGTCCACCAAATGTATATATTTTGCCCCATCACAAAGACTTTCCAGGACGAAGAATCCAGACCCTTCCTCATCCCGCATGAATTCCTACAACCCATTGAAATTCCCATTCTAGAATTCATCCATAACACTAACTATAATCATAAACTTTACAACCTAAACCAGAACACACCTCATGAATTTGCAGTAGGCACCGAAGAACTAAATATCATCAAAGCACTTCAATTGCTTTGGCCACTGCTAGAAACTAAAAACATCATTCGCATATTAGCTAAATTATTAAAATCATTTGACCTAATCCAAGACCTCTTCCCACATGGCTTCTTCCCCGAAAAATAAGGTAAGTATATTTCAATTATATTCACTAATAAATATATATTTAACTAACCATTCTTCATAATGTTACACTTCATTTTTCTAGTCTTCTCACCACCATCATCTACAAAACGAAAAAAGACAAACAAAAATATAAACGCATTAATTTAAAACTACAAATGATTTAAAACTTATTTGCTAAAACAATTTCAATATACTAAAACTTTTGCACAATATAATGGCATAAGATTCATACAAATGTAATAAATTAATTTATAAATTCTTCCCCCCAAAAAAGCAGTAAAATTACATACAATGAAAATTTATAATTTCAAATTTCCCCAAAATGTAGTAAAAATTCAGATTCAAGCAGTAAATTTATCAGTTGAAAAAGCAGTACTAACCTTTTCATTCATTCGCACAAGAATTCTATCCATACTCGCACAGCTCGCCCACGATGAATTGTTTAAAATAATGATTTTATGTTCCAAGCTTTAAATAACAACAACTCCCACTAACGATAACAAGTTTCCAACTTTTCTTTAACCCGGTTGGAATGGAACTATACACTATACTAAACTAACCAATGCAAATGACTAAACACCACAAATCATAAAATAACAGCATGAATAAGAAAAGAACACCAACGGTACCCAAACCGGATTAACCCAGCTTAAAACTGGATAATTTATTCTTTTGAAGACTATTATAAAGTCAACGAAAGAAATAATAAAACACAAAAAGTCGAAAGACAAACACAAACCAAAAACAATTTGATTTTTGAAAAAAGGACACAACCAGAAGCAACATAAGAAAGCCCAGAAAAAAACAACCATATAATGTTAACACAAAACAGGACCCCTCAAAGAAACCGCACAAAATCATACTCCCACTCCTGGCCTAACCCACCAGATAGGACGTCCTGAGCATGCTCTATAGCCGGCCTAACCCACCGCGCTATATCCACGCTTTGTGACCACACTTTATTTTTAATAAGAGGTACTCAAGGGTGAGTAACTCTTCAAAATAACTGAACTAAAATAAAACGCTTTTGTGAAAACAATTAACCAAGATCATAACTAAAAAACAATTAACTGAAATCTATAAAATGTAAATCATAATATGCAGTATATAGATCACACACAATAGCAAAGACGAACATCCAAAGACTAGATGATCCCATCACAACCTGAACAAAGAATGGCTACCAACTACAACCGACATGCCGCACACAATCACAACTCAAAGAATTTAGAGTACGACTTGACTTCGCAGCAAAGGACTTCATTGAACCAGACCAATGAACACCTCGATGTTCAAGCATACGTACAGATCCGAGTAACAAGGCATCATTTCCAAACATGAGCTTCACGCCATTCCTAGACGAGGTTGATCACAAACAGCCCTCCACAAATGCAAGCAAAACTGACATAGCAAAGCATTTTGGATTCTGAAATCTAAACGATTTCATTGGGGATCACATTCGTTGACAAACGACAAGAAGATAACTTCCTATCCCTAATTCCAGCGTTCTGGAACTTTTCTCCTAAAGAGAAATCAGGTCGACGGTTCTAGTCAAGGACCTCTCTTCTCCAGGGAACAGGAAAACGAAAATGATGTTCGCCACATGCCAACGTTCATCATCCATCCTTCAATTGCAGAAGAAAAAAAGATAGAACTCAAAAACTCTGTAAACCCCGGATAGGTGGAACTTGATCTAAACTACATTTTATTATTTATGATTTAAACATTTTACCACTGTAAAGTATTTAATATTAACCAATCACAATCCATCTAACTAACTACCCACTTATTTTTAAATGCTGAAATTACTTGTTATTTCAGCACCAGAGAGATTTGAATTTAACTTAGAAAATAGTTGCCTCTCCTGAGTACTTCAGCAGCCGCAACAATACCAGTATACTCTAGATCTATTGAGCCTAGCAGAGACTAGTTAAACACCCTGAGACTAGTAGTTATAAGAGTAAGATTAGGATCGGTATTAGACTAAAAAGTTGCACGAATCTATCCGGCCGAAAATAAGACAGCGTGACGAGCAGACGGTGTAACTTATCCGAAATTACTCTATGAGTTAGACCCCCATAACTAAACTCATTATCCAGAAAATTTATTGAATAGACGACAATTGAAAACTTGGTCAAAAATTCCATTTTTGACCGGATTTGGACGGATTTTGTTAAAACATACGCGGTATCAGAGATGATTTTTCCCTGAGTTCATAGTTGAAGTTATAGCTTACAAACAATTCCTTGTTGTTCTGACATTCGAAGAAAACGTCAGCAAATTTTTGCTAGGGTTAATTTTTTAATTAGTCAATTTTTGAAATTTCGAATTAACATTCTGATGGCAACTTTTTTTCATTACTTGTGAAAAAGTATGTCCGGAGCTCAAGCATTCAAAACAATTTCTTTTGTGATCATTTTTTTTGCAAAATTATGGGGGTTTAAAATTTGGAGCTTAGCCAAAATGGGTTATTCAACAAGCGATATAATGCGTTTTTATAACACGTGTAAGCGGTGGATTAACTAGTTCTAAATTGAATTGTGGCAAGTCATTTGGTCTCATCAATACGATACGAGACGCTGAAAGTACCCTTTAATAGTAAGTGTAAAACTAAAATGTCCTGTAAGTGATAAAACTATGAAAAAGTGAAAAAAAGACATATAATATTTTTTACCTATTTTTTATTTAAAATCTTTAAATATCCAGAAAAAAGCAGTTATGATAATAAAACTTTTGCCGTGATATACTGGCAGCCCTGTTTTTTTTAATCAAAATTTTCAAATTTTGATAGTTTTAAAAAACTTGGGAAAAAATTCAGGTGCAATTTCCAACTTTTTCATTTCGTCTTTTGTAGTCAGCGAGTTCAGATAACTCGGGTATCCTTCCACATTCAAGCGAGGCCAGCTAAGTTATCAAAAAACAAATTGTAACTATAAGCAAAACTTGTCATTCTGCACTTGACATTTTAAGAAGAAGTTGAAAATTTTCTTAAAACGTTTTCAGAAATATTGCTCATGATTTTCTTGGTATCAAAAGTTAGTTCAAACAAAAATTAAAAAATTTTTGATATCTTTAAAATATCTTTTCTGTGCTTAGACAAGGTTTTGATTAAATCAGGTACTTGATTTTTGTTTTTGAATAATCCAGATAGAAATTCGTACGGTTCGTTGTTTTGAAATTATTGAAGCAGTGTTTTTATACCATTATAGCGTTGTACCAAGCTAACTCATTTTGCTACCAATCTAACCATCTTGTTCGAAGCGAAAAATAAAACCTGCGCGCGACTCATTCAAACAAGTAAAACACCTGCTGGCGATGAAATGTTTGTCTTGCAATTAGAGGTTTTAGGTTGCAGTTATTGATGTTGCAGTAATTGTTGTTTCATGTGAAAACAAGCAGCAGTTCAATGCTGGAAAGTAATTACCCATTTTTAAAAAGGATTTTTGAAAAGCATTTTTTAACAATGCAGTGATGCAGTTACAATTCCCTGTGAACAAAATACTCAGCAGGATCATATTGGCATTTTTTAACATTGTGTTTCAGTTAAATTTTCGTGTGAAAAAAACATTCAGCAGGAATATATTGTCCCCTTTTAAAATACGTTTTTGATTCAAAATACACTAGTAGACAAAATTAAACGCAAATTGTTGATTTTTTGTTCATTCTCTAATTTTGGACAACCTTTACTTAGTCTGTTAACAAAATTTTTACATCGACCGACAGTAACTGATCTGGTTCAACTTTTCTAAAACTATCAACTTTTGATTTCAAGCACTCGCCATTTTATTCCGGGTCTAAAAAGTCAATTTTCACCATTTGACCATTTGATTTGTTCAGTTAGACAATTTTCCTCGCTCTGTTCTTTAATAACTTCACATCGTTGAAAACACTCATTACAAAAACTAAGAGTTGGTTTTTTCAGTAGTTTCAGAGAGGTCCCGGGCTGCCCACCATAGAAGATAATGCGCAACCATGCACATCCATGCATGATTTGCATGGAAAATGATTAATCATACTTCGCCCATACATTGGTTTCGAAAACCCTCAAAATAGCTTTTTAACGGAGTAAAATAGTAATAAAACGGTTTCTCATCGTTATGCAAGCTGTTGGTAAAATATCAAAAATTTTCACCATGCAAATCATACGTCGCAACATATATGGTGCTACGTATGGAAGAGATTTTTCACCAATTTTTTTTTCTCTAGAAAACCGTAAAATAGAGGTTAATTGACAAAAACGACTGAGAAAAAGTATCTCTAGTGCAAAGTATCCTTTTAATAAAGTTTAATTTTTTTTCTACCATGCAAACCATACGTCGCACCATAAATGGCGCCATTTATGGAATCGATATTTCCTTACAAAGACATTTTTAATAGAGAAGGCAACAGCACAACCAAAATTGACGAAATTTTCGTTTATTTCGAGGTTCATTTGCATTTTCAAATTTTGAGGGGGTAAGCTGAGAAGATACTTTTGGAGAAAAAAAATGCGTGAAGATTGGTGAAAAATGTTTTATTTTCAATTTTATGAAAATTTTTCTCATTCCGGAGCAAAGCTTTATTTAGTACGTCTTGAATCGAATTACAAACAAAACTCTGTTTTAAACAAACCGTGTACGATTGCCACAAGATATTTTAAAATTTGGTTTTTTTTTTTCAATAGTAATTCAATTAAAAAACTTAAAACAATGTTTCCACAGAAGAAAAAATTTAAAAAAATTATTGAAATATTAATCAAACTTAAAGTATTCTGTTGCCCTATAGGTTTTTTCTTACAACGTGCTAGGGATTGAACTGAGGTTCAATAGTTTATTTGAAACAATCACCTTTTGAGGTGAATATTGGTTTAAAAAATATTGATCTTTTGAGGTTTTTTAAACTTTCATCAACTTGAAAGCAAACCTTATCCTTTCATCAGATACCTCTGAGAAGGCAAGCTCGAATCTCACAACAGATTTTTTTGGTTTTGGAAATCAAATTTGTTAGTGCTTTATTCTAAAAAAATCAAAGCAAGTTTTTAAAGAAAAAAAAAAGAATTAAAAACAAGCAAACGAGTCAATCTTAAATCTTTAAGCTAGTTAATGAATTTCAAAAACTTAGATCTTTCTCATGCAACATATCATGTTTTCCTTGCCTTCAGAAGAATTAGAGTAGTTGCAGCAAAAAATATATAGTGAGGGTTGTCTTCACTAGAAAAAAGAACAGGCAACGGCCTGCATATTGAACAATTTTTTTGTTTAAGCAAATAGAAAAGCAATATATATTTTTTTCCTTTTGTTAGCTTTTGTTGCGTAAAACTTATTATGTCAAATTCAAGCAATCAAAAAAACACTTGCAAATTTCAAAAATTTTCTTTTGTTATCATGAAGGTTTTTTTTAATCTGAAAGGACCGAAACAAAATTCCACACAAAAACATCTTCGATAACCTCTCAAAAAAAATAGCAAAAACATCAAAAAAAAATGGAAAAACGGCTTTTTAAAAAATTGACAGAATAAGTTATTCTCACTAGAGTCGACAAAAAGATTAATTGAAGGCTGATGAAGTACCGAGAAGAGGCACGTATTTTTTTTACTAAATCCCCTAGTAAAATGATTTTTGTTCCCAGTTCCTTCAAAATTGACGACAACTAATTTTAACTAATTGCTGGAGTCTTCTGAATACTTGTAGTTCAGGAAGCTACACGAGAGTTTTTTCAAGAAAAATTTTTGGCATATCAAAAAATTTTGGTTTATTTAATTTCAACTTTTAAAATATCATTACGACACGATTTTTTTTTCTCCTTTTTTCGATGTTTTAGACAAAAAATTTATGAATCATCTTACTCTGTTCATTGTAGTACTAACAGACCTTAAGTGAAGGCAATAGAAGACACTCATTGTTGTATTATCTCGAAGCAAAACATTTGACGTCTGCAAAACCGGAATCGAAATTCCACACAAAAAATTCTTGTTCGTTTTTTTTTTAAATCACTGGTAACAACGTTGGAAATGAGCAGAGAAACAGATTCAGCTTTTCTTGTGAAAAACAGATTCAGTTTCACTAATTCCGTTTCTTTCTACTGAGCTGAGAGAAAGATTATCTGAAAGCTGTTTAAACACAGTGGTGAGGCTTGTGTAATTTTTTCCACTAAATTTTTTTTAAAAAAAACACGTGTTTTGTTCTCAATTCTTTCAAAGTTATTGAGAAATGAGCCTAACTGTTCAAACAATATAGCGAAAGGTTTTTTCTAAAGCAGCATAAGTGTTTGATTATTAAGGGAAAAAATCAGCTAATTACCTGCATATTGAACTGTTTTAGTTGGTTTGAGTAAAACCTTTGAAGCATCATTACGACACAAAATGTTTTTTTTTGCTTATTTTTTGGCTGAAACAATTGTCCATCAAGCTTTCGCCATCAATTTTGCAATTGTAGATCTTAAAATACTATGAAATTTTCTTGGCTGTTTCGAAGAAAAACTTTTGATCTTCTAAAAAAACGGAATAATATTTCTTCACATAAACAATCACTGATGAAGTTTTATAAACTACAGCAAAAATCTAGGAAAGAACCGAACTCCCGAATAGTATCGTCGGCTGAACTAACGTTTGTCTGAAAATTTGAGCCAAAGAAATTTTGATCAATGATGAATTACCAAGGAGAGGCATACGTTTTTTCGATCAAATTGTCAACAAAACAGTGACATTTGTTCTCAATTCTATCAAAATTGTCGAAAATCAGCTCTCACTCATCAAAACACTGTGGTAACCACCAGCTATATCCTATTTGGAGATAATCTTTGAAAAAAAACTCTAAAAAACATAGAGCAAGAAAGTTGGTTTTTTTTCTTATGCCCAAAAGGGTACGACATTTTTGTCATTCCCTACCCAAAAGTTTTTTTGCACATTCTGGCTCAAAAATACTCAAATCTCGAAATTTTTTTAAAAACTGTTTGCTTTTATCGATAGTCTAATGTCATAGCTTGATTTTGATGTAATGTTCATTGGTAATTTCCTCCTCGTTTTTGAGTTTTTAATTTTCTAGTGAAAATGCTTTTTTTATAAAAATTGTGATTCGTCCCACGGCTTTGCTTTTTTCTCCTCTGTTTCGAAACTTTTTTTAAAACTGTTTGTTTTTATCGATATCCCAATATCATAGCTTGATCATGATGTAATGGTTTTATTTTAATTCTTTCTAGTTTTTGCGTTATTATTTTTTTAGTGAAAAACAGGCATTTTAAAAAAATCATGATTCGTCCCACGGCTTTGCTTGTTTCTCCTCTGTCTCGAAATCTTTTTAAAAACTGTTTGTTGTTATCGATAGCCTAATATCATAGCTTGATTGTGATGTAGTGGTCTTTGCTTAATTCTTTCTAGGTTTTGCGTTATTATTTTTTTAGTGAAAAACAGGCATTTTTAAAAAATCTTGATTCGTCACACGGCTTTGCTTATTTCTCCTCTGTCTCGGATTTTTTTTTAAAACTGTTTGTTTCTATCGATAGCCCAATATCATAGCTTGATCATGATGTAATGATTTTATTTTATTTCTTTCTAGTTTTTGCGTTATAATTTTTTCAGTGAAAAACAGGCATCTTTAAAAAATCATGATTCGTCGCACGGCTTTGCTTATTTCTCCTCTGTTTCGGAAGTTTTTTTTAAAACTGTTTGTTGTTATCGATAGCCTAATATCATAGCTTGATTGTGATGTAATGGTCTTTGCTTAATTCTTTCTAGGTTTTGCGTTATAATTTTTTTAGTGATAAACAGGCTTTTTTTTAAAATCATGGTTCGTCCCACGGCTTTGCTTATTTCTCTTCTGTCTCGAATTTTTTTAAAAAACTGTTTGTTGTTATCGGTAGACTAATATCATAGCTTGATTTTGATATAATGGTCTTTGCTTAATTCTTCCTAGTTTTTGCGTTACTAGTTTTGACGTGAAAAATTGGCTTTTTTGAAAAATCGTGATTCGTCTCACCGCTTTTACCGATTTCTTGCCTTGATTTTTTTTAGAAGAAACCATTTAATGATACGATTTAACCGTAAAAACAAACTACTTTTGATGTATCATTGTTTTGTTAATTCTTTCTTGTTTCCGGATAAATTGATTGCTTTCTGAAATTATGGTGTTTATTGATTGTCATTTTTTTTTCAGAAAATTCGATTCGATGAATGAAAAAGAAAATAAGCTAACTGAATCACAGAAGTTCTTACGCCAAGCTTATGTTGATAGAGTAATGGAATGGCGCGCTAGGTTTAAGAAACCTCCTGAAGTGAAAGTAATTAAAAAATGTGTCCCAATTTTGTCGTCAATCGAAATTGACGACCCGGATTATAGAATCCCCAAGTTCGCAAAAGGTTCGAACAGTTCTCAAAAGAAGGAGGTAAGTTTTGTAAATTATAACACTATCAATAACTTGTTCAAACGGTGCGCGGTATGTTTTGGAGTAACCAGACCAGTGAGCTAGCAACTCACTAGATTTTCTCCAGAACATGCTGACTTTTCAATTTTTACCCTTAGTTTATTGAACATTGTTGGGCTCTATCATGGATGTGTATATGGACACTTATGTGAGCCACACAACTGTGTTTGCCTGATAATGGAAAATCATGAGAAAAGTGGATAAACAATGTGATTCTTGTTCATAAAATATAAGTATATTTTGAGTTTTAAATACTGTAGAATGGACTAATTTTAAGAATTCTCAGCGGATTAAAAAACTTAGTTAGTTTATTTCCTCTGTGAAAGCAATTTTCTTGTACTCGGAACTGGACTTTTTTTTCCTGTAACTGCTTTTTCTTACATATAAGACAGTAATGCTAGTTTATGCTAGTCGATATACCGTCATCATTGTCTTTAACCAGACTGAACGACGTCATTACACCTGTCAATCAAATTTGTTTATAGAATCTGGTAAAAAGTCCATGTTTTAAATTTTCTGTTAAAAATTCCATGTTTACACAAGCAATGCTTGTGTTTTAGTATGAACTATCATTTTTTCCAACCTGAGTCGCAAATATTGTAGCCAAAAAATGTGTTCATTTTGAAAGCGTTCATTTTGATCAATAACCAGCTATTAAGTACAGTCAGTGCTAAGGATAATAACACAGACTATTATTGATCTGACTTTCGTAACGAAAGTAACGGAATATTTTTGCTCGGGGTGGGTTTTTTTTCTTCAGACAAATTTCGACTTTTTAACTAGCCATTTAAGACCATTTTTTTTTCATTCGAAAGGCATTGTTGTCCTGAGCCTAAAGTTGAAAAGATATTTCACTTATGATCTTTTTTCAACAAGTTATGGGGATTTAAAGGTTGCCATTTCGGCCATTTTAGCCAATTTGGGACAATTAACGCGCGATATATTTCGCGCTATTAACGCGTAAGCGGAGATTTAATCCGTCTTAGAAATCGTTCAAAATTGGTTGAAAGAAGCTTATTTGCCATAATTGATTTGTTACAAGGAGCAAAATCTATTGTTTTCTTTTTTATATGGCGTGTGGGGGATAATTTTCATTGAAAAATTTTGGAAAAAAAAAATTTTTCATTTTACTTTTAATTTTTTTATTTTGTTTATGTTATTACTGCTCCATAAACGTTTAAAGGCAGTCGGAACTTTCAGGGCTTTGCCCCGATAAGAGCAGTCTTGTTCTACTTTTTGATATACACTTGATTTGAAGAAATAATTACTGTTTTTGAAATGCCAACAAAAATAGCTAACATATGAACCTCTTCTCGAATACTCAGTAATATTTCTTTAAACAATTTTTTACCTTGTCAACCAACAATTTTATGTTTGAAAAAAAACTGCCTGAGTAGAAAGCGCTCATATAAATTAGATGTTGCATATGTTAACGAAATTGGCCAGCAGTTAAATGTTTCGCGAAATATATCGCGAGTTAATTGTCTTAAATTTGCCCAAATGGCAAAGTTTAAACCCCCATATACAAAAAATAATCAAAGGTGAAATATCTTTCCAAATTTAACCTCAGGACAACATTAGTTTTCGAATGATACTGCAAAAAATGGCTAGTCAAAAAGACCAAATTTGTCTGAAGAAAAAACCACCCCAAGCAAAAATACTCCGCGTTTTTTCGACGCGCTCTCCCCCCTTAAAGTTAGTATATATTGTCGCCAAAGGCGCCCTTAGAAACATTTTTGGGTCCCTCAGCCAAAATTGGATACCTCAAAAAAATCAAAGGGGGGGGGGCTTTTGGGTCGTCAAAAAGAATTTTTATTGAGATACGAGTTTCAACGCACATGAAATGTTTTCTAAAGATGGTTGTTTAATTTCTTTTTTTTCTGCACAACTTTGATTTTTGTTTGTTTTTATGTTACTAATTTTGTTAAACCTCCCTTCTAAGCCTACTTGCTTCATTATCTTTGCGATAAATATTGGTACTGCAATCGGGTACTAGACTTTTTTCCCGTAACGAACTTTGTCCCACAGAAGGGACAAATTGTAATCAATTTCGCCCGTTTCGCAATAAGAGGTAGGGGGGGGGGAGAGGAGAGACTCGTTACAAGGTGATTTGAAAGCTTCCCACTGCTTTTTCAACATTTTAACATTTATATTTGAGCTCTGATTTTTCTAATTGTGTTGCTGATAATAATATTTAAAAAACTATTCAATATCGTTTTTTTATTCAATATCATGAAAAAATCCTAAAGTTTGCTCATTTTTGATTTTTCGTGGCTTAACTTGTGATTTCTTTTCAAATTCAGTTAATTTCCATTGTTAAAAGAAAGGCATGATCCACTATCGAACAGCAAAAGTGTAAAACTCACGAAAAACGTGACCGACTTCTAATTTCGAAAATGGAATTTAAGCATCAGATTTCCCAACGAACCAGAATTTTTACCTATTGATCCAGTTTTCTCAATTTGGGTTGGTTTTTGTATGTTTTTGGTGTATGTATGTATGTTTGTTTGTATGTATCTATGTATGTATGTATGTTTGTATGTATGTATATTTGTATGTATGTTTGTATGTATGTATGTATGTATATATGTATGTATGCTTGCTTGTATGTATGTATGTATGTATGTTTGTATGTATGTTTGTATGTATGTATGTATGTATGTATGTATGTATTTATGTGTGTTTGTATGTATGTATGTATGTATGTTTGAGTGTATGTTTGAATGTATGTTTGAATGTATGTTTGAATGTATGTTTGTATGTATGTTTGTATATATGTTTGTATGTATGTCTGTTTCTATGTATGTATGTATGTTTGTATGTATGTATGTTTGGATGTTTGTTTGTATGTATGTATGTATGTATGTATGTTTGTTTGTATATTTGTATGTATGTTTGTTTATTTGTATGTATGTATGTATGTATGTTTGTATGTATGTATGTTTGTATGTATGTATGTTTGTATGTATGTATGTTTGTATGTATGTA
>NC_087063.1:2806079-2883579 GCF_963678635.1 Symsagittifera roscoffensis | reverse complement strand
CAAAAGTGGAATTTTTTATTGTCAGACTTCCCAGCGAAATAAAAGTTTACCTTTCAATCCGGTTTTCTCAAATTGTATGTATGTATGTATGTATTTATGTATGTATGTATGTATGTATGTATGTATATATGTATGTATGTATGTATATATGTATGTATGTATGTATGTATGTATGTATGTATGTATGTATGTATGTATGGATAATGCGAATTTTTCCAATCTCTGATCTTCGAATTCTTCTTTTCCGTCTTCGGATTAATAACAGGTTTTGAGTTTAGTTTATCCGTCTACTGATACTAGGAACTTAGGAATTGGGTCGGTTTTTTTCAACCAATTTTAATTACCTCAAAACAAGCTCATAGAAAGTGAAATGTGGTACGAAGTTAAAGCCCTTTTGAGCGTGATAGGGTTTCTAAAAAGGTCAGAAAATTACTGTGTCGAGAGAAACTGTGGTCAATTTTTTTTCGCTTTTCCGACAAAATAAGAAGAAATTTGATGAGGCTTAGCTTCGAATGTAGAGTTTAATATCAATGTAGTAACCAATTTTTTATGCATTTGTCTGAAATAATGACTTTTGCTAAAGAAGAAAATACTGTAAGTTTAGAGAAAGATGGGAAACTTATATTATTTTTCAAATTTGTTGAGTGTTTAGAATGTTTTCATATATCAGTTTGGTCAAACTTTCTCTGTGTTACTTGCACAGCAACCGGCTATCTTTTTTGTGCGGGAAAACTTGCCACGCATAATTTTTTTGTGTTACGTTTTCCGCACAATGAATAAAATCTTCAAAGCGCGCATAATTTAGTCCAGAACATGACCGATTTGGCAATATTCAAACCCCCATAACTTAAAAAATAAAAATCGGGTATTAAATAACTTTTTGAACTCAATTTAAGAGCTGCAAGAAGTCCCGTTTCAGATTAATTAACTTCGTTCAGATTCGTTGACCGAAAAAGATATTGACAACATTTTTGCATTAATTATACTTCATCACTGATTTCAGCACGTAAGTGTCGAAGAAAAACTAAACAAAACTGCTCGTATCAGGACGAAGCCCTGAATGTTCCGATTGCATTTTAAGGCTTATGGAGCAGTGATAACACATAAAAATTCAATGAAATAAAACAAAATGAAAAAAGTTTCTAAATTCTAATTGTTTAAAAATTTTAAAATTTAATATTTCTAATCATAAATAAGAGACTCAAAAGTTATGAAAAGTCCAATAACTTGTAAAACATGCTTTGAATTTGAAGATTTCTTCGAAAAAGTTTTCAAATAATCATATTTTCCTTTTTTTGACAAATTGTTCGACTTGAAGTCCCTAATTATACGATTCGGCTTGAAGTCCTGTCGGCTTGATGTCAGGCACCCCTTAAAATTAGTGGATGATATAATGGAGACCATCCTAATTCGAAGTACAAAATTCTCACCCAAAGACAACACTTTAAGTTGTCGTAAGCAGACTGATTTTATCGCTGATTTTCTTCCAATAAAATGTACGATAAAGCTCTGGGCTTCAACTGGACGCTGTAGGTTGTAGGGGAAAACTACTTTATTTGGAATTTTGTTGTCTGCTTCATTATTTTTATAAATCAATTGCAATTCATTTATTGTCAGTACGGGTAGGGGACTAAAACAGGTCGCACGACTGGATAATCTCTTACTATTTGTTTCAAATGATGTGAGCGTGTTAGAAATTTTTGTTCGTTTTTCTAGAATCAAGTGGGAATTTAATAGTTTGTTTTTCCATCGTGACTTAGGCATTTAGGCTTCTTAAAAATACTAGATGATTTAATGGAGGAATTTCTAATGCGAAGTACAAAAAAAGCAAAAAGTCTCAGCCACATAAGGCACTTTAAGTTTTCTTAAGCCGACAGATTTTATCGCTAATATTTTCATTTTATATAAAATAAACTCTGATTTGCTTACAACATTTTTGCGCTGTGGGTTTTTCTCGGAAGATAGTCGCCGATTTTTTGTTTTATTGTTCCGACTTTCGATACGAAAATAACGGAATATTTGTGCTCGGGGTGGGTTTTTTTTTCTTCAGACAAATTTCGACTTTTTAACTAGCCATTTTTGACAAAATTTTAAAATATCATTCGAAAGGTATTGTTGTCCTGCGCTCAAATTTGAAAAGATATTCCACCTGTGATCATTTTTGGTAATGTTACGGGTGTTCAAAGATTGCTATTTTTGCCAATTTGGAACAATGCTGATTGAGGGCTATGTTGATAGTTTGAGCATCATCCGATTTAAAAATAGCGGGTTATTTTTTTCAAGAAAAATTATATCTTTTTACGCATGTTCTCTGGGAGCTGTTTTTTCAGGAGGAGCAAAAATTGAGATTAAAGCGTGAGTGTATTGAAGCGTGACCTTTATCCGGAGGTTATGGGTGGGGGTGTGATCACATTACTATCATTGTCTCAATAAGGGTTATTTGAAAGATACCTGCCATCACTTATATTTTCACTTTCCATCTCATCTGTTTATTAAAAATAACTATCAAGTTTAACTAAAGTTCAATGATATTGGTCACATCCTTCTTATTTGTGGACCATAGCACAAGTAGTGTTACATCGCTTTTTTCTAACACCTGAAGACTTATTCAAATAGTTGTTAATTTGATTACTTTTTCCGCATTGATAATCAAAGCTAAGTTATTCCGCTGTTCGAGATCTCTTGCCCGTTAAATTTAAAGTGTTTATCGTTGTTTACCAGGTAAGTTTCAACATCCAAGTCCAAATTGAACTAATTCACGTTTAGAACTGCTGAAACTTGAAGCACAAAAAGTTTGAAACCGAAAGGGTCAAAATATAAAACCGTTCAACCCAATAGATTTCTAGCTATCTTTTCCATAAAGATTTTTAAATTTTTGAATTAAATTTTAGCATTTTAAGTAGGCTTGATTATTTTACTCTTGGTTATTGTTCCGACTTTCGATACGAAAGTAACGGACTATTTGTGCTCGGGGTGGGTTTTTTTTCTTCAGACAAATTTCGACTTTTTAACTAGCCTTTTTTGACGGAATGTTTTTATATCAATCGAAAGGTATTGTTGTCCTGATCTCTAATTTGAAAAGATATTTCACCTGTGATCTTTTTTTGTAAAGTTATGGGGGTTTAAAGTTTGCCATTTTGGCCAATTTGGGACAATAAACGCGCGATATATTTCGCGCTATTAACGCGTAAGAGGAGAGTTAATCCGTCTTATAAATCGTTCCAAATTGGTTGCAAGAAGCTTATTTACCAGAATTGATTTGTTACAAGGTGCGAAATAATCTTTTTTTTTATATGTGTGGTAAAATGATTTTCATGAGAAAGTTCAAATTTAATTTTTTTTTTTCATTTCATTTCACTACATCTATTTTTTCAATTGTTATCACTGCTCCGTAAACCTTAAAAGGCAGTCGAAACATTCAGGGCTTCGCCCTGATACGAGCAGTCTTGTTTATTTTAAATTTCGCAAGATGCGTTTTCTCAACAAACAAATCAAGTGTTTTTCTGTTTTCTTTTGTTCATTGACTCTTTTCCGACTGTCAATTGGCTATGTTCGTGTAATTAATTCCAGAGTACCTGGTAGTTTCTGTGTAATGTTTATGAAAAGTTCAGCAGTTTGTTCCAATATGCCCATATCATAGAATTTTTTTTGATGGCAACATATGGTTTAATTGATTTAGAAAAGCTCAGAAAAGCTATTTGGTCTTCGAACTAAAGAAATGCCGATTAATTATTCAAAATTTAAAATTTTTTCTGGTTCGTGAAACTCCTTGATCCTCCGCTGGCTCAATGTATTACTGTTGTTTCTGTTTGTTGTTGTTGTTAGCTGCTCAAATATATCGTTTCGTCAGCAGTTCCGACTGCCTTTTAATGTCTATGTAGCAGTAATAACAAGAAAAAAAAATAAATTTAGTTAAATTGAAATTTTTTGTGAAAATCATCCCACGCACGCCATATAAAATACAAAGGGATAGATTTCGCTCCTAGTAACAAATCAATTATTGCAAATAAGCTTCCTTCAACCAATTTGTAACGACTTCTAAGACAGATTACATCTCCGCTTACGCGTTAATAGAGCTAATAGCACGAAATAATGCAAGTACAAAACAGTCCCATATAAAACAGTTCAATACAAAATAGCCCAAAAAATAATCCGGCATTTAAGAAAAGTGAAAACAAATGGTCTAAAAAGTTGTAAATATAATCGAATCCCATTCAACGTTCAGACAACAAAATTGAACTGAAACTGGATTTAATTCCATTTTTTCTCGCCAAAACAAACTGCATTCTATATTTCATTTCGTATCCATTATAATGGCATTTATAATAAATAGGAAATCACATAAAAATGGGTTTTTTCCATTTTGTTTCCCGCGCCGTGCAAAAGTTTGCAAGATTTTCTGTATTTATCAAGTGAGTCATGAATAAAACAAGATATTAAGATGAAGATGGTTAGGGAAAATTTGTAATTGGTTTTGTTGGAAGTCATTGAGTTTTGTCATGGATGTGCATATGGACGCTTATGTGAGCCACACAACCGTGTTTTTGCTTGATGATGGAAGGCAAGCGTTCCAATAAAAAGATAACCAATTTAGTTTTGAAAAAATAGTGCAAGGCTATATGATCTTCAGGCATTGTCATGCATGTGTATATATACACTCATTCGAGTCATCTGGTCGTTTTTCTGTTACATTAAGACTAGGTGATGATTTCACTTTGGTCATTAATAAAACAAGATATTAAGATGAAGAAGGTTAGGGAAATTTTGTGAACTTATTTTGTTGGAAGTCATTAAGCTTTGTCATGGATGTGTATATGGACGCTTATGTGAGCCACACAACCGTGTTTTTGCTTGATGATGGAAAGCAAGCGTTCCAATAAAAAGATAACCAATTTCATTTTGAAAAAATAGTGCAAGGCTATGTGATCTTCAGGCATTGTCATGGATGTGTATATATACACTCATTCGAGTCATCTAGTCGTTTTTCTGTTACATTAAGACTAGGTGATGATTTCACTTTGATCATTAATAAAACAAGATATTAAGATGAAAATGGTTAGGGAAAATTTGTGAACTCTTTTGTTGGAAGTCATTAAGCTTGGTCATGGATGTGTATATGGACGCTTATGTGAGCCACACAACCGTGTTTTTGCTTGATGATGGAAGGCAATCATTCCAATAAAAAAATAACCAATTTCATTCGAAAAAATAATGCAAGGCTATGTGATCTTCAGGCATTGTCATGGATGTGTATATCTACACTCATTCGAGTCCTCTAGTCGTTTTTCTGTTACATTAAGACTAGGTGATGATTTCACTTTGATCATTAATAAAACAAGATATTAAGATGAAGATGGATAGGGAAAATTTGTGAACTCATTTGTTGGAAGTCATTAACCTTTGTCATGGATGTGTATATGGACGCTTATGTGAGCCACACAACCGTGTTTTTGCTTGATGATGGAAAGCAAGCGTTCCAATAAAAAGATAACCACTTTCATTTTGAAAAAATAGTGCAAGGCTATGTGATCTTCAGGCATTGTCATGGATGTGTATATATACACTCATTCGAGTCATCTAGTCGTTTTTCTGTTACATTAAGACTAGGTGATGATTTCACTTTGATCATTAATAAAACAAGATATTAAGATGAAGATGGTTAGGGAAAATTTGTGAACTCATTTGTTGGAAGTCATTAAGCTTTGTCATGGATGTGTATATGGACGCTTATGTGAGCCTCACAACCGTGTTTTTGCTTGATGATGGAAAGCAAGCGTTCCAATAAAAAGATAACCAATTTCAATTTGAAAAAATAGTGCAAGGCTATGTGATCTTCAGGCATTGTCATGGATGTGTATATATACACTCATTCGAGTCATCTAGTCGTTTTTCTGTTACATTAAGACTAGGTGATGATTTCACTTTGATCATTAATAAACATTAATTTCACTTTGATCATTTCACTTTGATCATTAAGATGAAGATGGTTAGGGAAAATTTGTGAACTCATTTGTTGGAAGTCATTAAGCTTTGTCATGAATGTGGATATGGACGCTTATATGAGGCACACAACCGTGTTTTTGCTTGATGATGGAAGGCAATTGTTCCAATAAAAGGATAACCAATTTGGTTTTGAAAAAAGTGCAAGGCTTTGTGATCTTCAGGCATTGTCATGGATGTGTATGTATACACTAATTCGAGTCACATAGTCGTTTTTCTGTTACAATAAGACTAGGTGATGATCTCACTTTGGTCATGAATAAATTAAGATAATAAGATGAAGATGGTCAGTGAAAAATTGTGAACTGATTTTGTCGGAGCTCATAAAGCTTCGGTATGGATTTGTATATGGACTTTTATATGAGCCACACAGCTGTGTTTGCTTTATGATGAAGATAATCGGGTAACGATAAATTTATCATAATTACTTGAAACTTGTTACAACTTAGTTAATTCAGAAGCAAGGCGTTAATTCGTATTTATTTTGTCCTCGTAATTCATTCCCAATAACTTTGTCTACTTTTTTTGAACTTTTTCTAATTTTTTTTGATTGCTGTCATTATTTTTTGATTGTTGTTTTTGGAGTTTTGTTAAGTTTTAACTTTCTTCTTCGAGTGAGAAGGAATCAATAAGTAGCGCTATTGTGCAGGCTATCATGAGGATGATGATTGGTTGTGGTTGGTTTTGTCTACCTCAAATGGAAGGTACATTTGGCTGCCATGTCTGATTTTTTTCAGTTTTTCTTTCGTTTTTAGATCTCATTATGACTTCATCTGAGAGAGACGCTTTCCCGAATTTCCCAATTGATTCAAGCCTGATAAACTGTGACACCACTAACGAAAGCAGCGCAGAGGCTCCACTCAGTTCAACAGACAAGACTCAGATCACCTTGAAAAAGTTATTTCCTTCTGCTTAATAAAATCAATAGTTTTCAAAGTGGGATGAATGCCTCAATAAAAGTGAAACAAAATTTTAAGTTTTAAGTAATGTTTAATTTTTCTAGGAAACGATCTCACAGTAGGTCTGAAGAAGCAAAGAAAAGAAGAGCCCAAATAAGCGAGTCGAGAAAGCGCCAGAAATTAAAACTAGATCTGCTTGCTGAAACAGCCAGACGAGAGACTGCTAATGGTTTCATGAACTACTTCCATGAGCAGTGGACTGAAGCGAATTCCAATCATAAAGAGGCCATGGAGAAGGTCGATGAGTTGAAAAGCAGGGTCTTGCATCAGGAGAAGACAATCGTTCTACTTCAAAAAAGCCGTAATCAGGTGAGTCTTTTATACCTTTGCAATTGCGTTACAATCTTGGTTTTGCTTGGACGATTAAATTGTTTTTTTTACGAAAAAAATTACAAGAGCTCAAAATTAACATATGTTGTTATTTGTTCTGATAGGAATAAGTGAGTTAAGATTTTCGAACTTTCATAATTTTTTGAATGGATAAAATAATTATCGGCTTGATTTTGTTTAGAGTGAAAGTGTCCTTTGTGTTAAAAAATCAGGCAAAGAATTGAAGATGACAGCTGCGACCAATGATATTTGTGCCGGCAATGACGGCACAATTCAGAGAATGAATCTATCGCGTTCACTCCCCGAGCCAATTCATTTCAAATCTTTCAACATACAAGTAAACAGGAAATCCATAGGTCAGGGTAGATTTGGACGTATTGTGAAGTGTTCTTTTGCTAAAGTTCAAGCAGTAGTTAAAGAGTGTCCTCCGTTCTACAGCAGGGATTTGTATTTGGAAGCACAAATTGCTGCGTTGGTACTCCAAACCCCTAAATCGGAAGACCAGAATTTTTTCTTGGGCCTCTTTGGGCTGTTGAATGAATATCAGCTAGTTCTGGAATATTTCAATGGCGCATCAGTAACCGAGCACAGGGAAAAGAGCATGACAAATAACTGGTTAGCACGAGCAAACGAAACCCTTAAAGCTGTCCAGTTCTTGCACTCTAGAAACGTAAGTTGTTTGGGTCAAAATAATCGATTTTTTTATCATATCCTTTTTTCGAATCTAAATACTGGTCCCCACTTGAATTTTCGCAGCGTTCAATTAAATTTTTTTTAACATTTGAAATAAGTTATCGTTTCAGATCCTTCATCTAGACCTCCATTGTGGAAATGTGATGTACTCTGGGAATAGCACTAGAGTAATTGATTTTGGAAAAGCGACAGCCTTAGCCTATCCAATAACATACAAATTGACTCCCAAAATGAGAGAGAAGCACAATTTACAACACAGCCATGTAGAATGGGAATTGCGAAACTTGAGAGATGCAAAAACTGTTCCAGCTTCAGATGTTTTTAGCCTTGGTTATGTTTTTGACGAAATTGCTAGAACCTGCATTTGCTCTGAGGAAGAGAAGATGGTGGTTGGGTATCTCGCGTCACAGTGTTTGAAGAGAAGAGAAAATCGCGCTTCTATCAAGATGTTGCTTGGAAACCTAAAGGAAAAAAAAAGACTGCAAAGCTCGAAAGAGCTGTACAGCAATATGGCAGTAGTTGATCTATGTTCGGAATGAAACATGTGTCCTGATTTCATTTGTTCTTCCAACTCGAAAAACAATGATATGATAAGTTTCATTTGAACTTAAGCAACGTTTTTGATTAAAATTTCTTTGTTCGGTGTTTTTCTGCTGATGCAGTTTTGAGTCGATTGTACGCAATGGAAGAAATTATATTCTGTTAGTATATAGGATTTTCGAACGCCTGGTGTTGACAAAAAATAATTCAGTTTCCCAAACGCTTCCATTTTAAGGATGTGTAACCTTCAATAGTTTGATAAACTTTTTAAACAGCCGGCCAGTTAGTGAAATTGAAGGAATTTGTTTATTACAGTCCATTTGTGTTAACAATTGCCTGATAGGTCTTTTTGAAGTAACCTAACTTAAATAATTTGATTGGTTTTTGAAAATTTTTTGTTGTTACAGATAGACTATGTCGCAAAACTCGAATCAATCATCACGACCTCAGCGCTGTAACAAAGGAATAAGTTCGCAGTCACGATATCTGGACGACGAAATTTTAATCAAAGAAGCAAAATTGTATACATGGGTGTTCTACTGCAAACACGATGAGCATGCTTTCACCCTCCCGTACAATAGTGTTCTCTGGCCGTCCTATTTGAATCTAGAAGCTAAATTGATGCTGAAGGAAAAAGAGCACGTTTCCTTTACAACTAGCGGAGACAAAACGTTCACAGCGTCGTTGGTGACTAAGATTGTCAATAATCGAGTTAAGGAAGCAACAGAGGTTGTACGCAATAAAGTTCAAGCCGCTGACAGAAGTCTGGTTGATATCACTTTTGAGTTAGTGCCTCTTAGCAAAATACAGTTTTTAGATTGTATCATAGACAAATGAAATTCTTCCGTAAAATTTCTTGTTCTTGGAGCTCAAAACGTTTTAAAAAACAACCAGAAACTATTTTGGGAGGTTTTTTTTTCAAGTTACAAAGTATGAAAGCTCCTAACTTTAAGCTAGGGTAAAGTTAGGGTCAAATTAGCGTCAAAATTTGGTCGTTCATGATCGCATTATCGGTCATTAATGAAGTTCTCAGCGGCAGATTCTAATCTAAAGGCTATAGAAACCCAAATGTTTGTTGTTTACGGATTGCAAAAGAGCGAAACAACTGTACTAACTGACTTTCAGTCAACATGTTCATATTGATCTTAGTGCAAGCATTTCTTTTGCTGGTATGATTAATGTTTGGTTTAAGGAGTCAGCCGAGAAGTGGGAATTCTGAAATGGAAGTGTCCTGTCACGCTGCCTCAAAGAAAACCGAGAGAATAGCTACACTGAAAGCCACTGAGACTCAACCGAAGAAAAAGTGCCGTTTTGACGAAGGAACCTTGGGGGAACCACAACAACCCTGCCTGCAGCTCGGCGAAATAACGACAGAAGTGGTTGGTTGCTTTTGGCATAGATGTTCCTGATGTAACTAGTTTTTCTGGCGTGAAGTTCCAAATATTTACCAGGATTTTTGCCATCATTGTTATATTTTTGAGTTTTCTGTAGAACGGCTCGACTCCAGGTGCTTCAATGGAGCCAACAATGAACTCCAATAGCCTCAATGTAGAACGAGTTGTGGAGATTTTTTCTTCAAAAATGGAAGAAATCACAAAAGAAAACGAAAAACATGCAGCTAAGATGCAGAAAGAGAACTCCAGGTTCCGCAAATGCCTTGGAGAAATGCTGCAGAAAAATTTTGCGAGAAAGAAAGTTGATCAAGTTGTGTGCGAGACAGTGGAAGATTGCGAGCCTCTGATGTTTGGTGAAGTCAACTTGATGACAGTTCCTGTTTTGGCTGGCCCATCAGTATTCGGACGAGCTATTGCCATTTTAATTTTTGGAAACGAACAAAATTGTTTGCTGATTAATAAAAGACTAGGGGTCAAAGTTGCTAGGAAAGACTGCCGTGAGTCCGTCGGTAAAGAAACTGAAGCAGTTTTTATTAGTAAGTATAGTTATTCTGAGAACAAAAGTGATCAGTCTGTTTTTCTGGCAACTATTTTTTTTTCAGCTTGCGTCAATCGGAAGTTTGGCAATGATCCTCATGCTTTGTCAGAAGCAGTGGGTGGAGCAAATCAGTTGGGACGTGAATTAAGGAAAAAGTATCCTCAGCTCGTCGTAAATCGACAATCACTATCGACAGCATAGCCGAATTGACAAGAAATATTTCTCTCCAATTAAACATTCTAAGTTGTTTATATCTTGGACCTTGATATTGGAATTGATCTTTCATTGTGTGCGTTTTGCTGTCACAATTTTTTTCCTTGCTAATAAATCACGTGAATTTTGTTCTTATGTCAAACTTTTTCAGAAAATTGAAACGCTCTCTGGCGAATTGAACTCCGAAATGGATTATTTATGGCCCGTTCAAAAAAAACGTAGAGTTTATATTGAGGATGACAGTGATGAGGAAGAAACTAATAATACGATTGACTTAACACAGAGTGCAATTCTAGATACTTCGGCGAAATCAAAGCTGTTCTCCTCGACGCCCATTCAAACGGCAGTAAATTCAGATGCAGGCGATTCGATTGAGAGCAAACTTGAAGCCAAATGGAACGGAGTCGTCAAAAGGCATGCAAGGGCGCTGAAAGAGATTAGGAAAATTGAGCGACAAAATAACAACGAGTTTTTGAGTGTCCTATCTCTACAGCTCACTGGTGAACAAATTGACGTTTGTAACGTACAAACAGAAGCAGTAATGTTTCAGAACAAAAATCTAATGGCCCTGAAAGCTGGAGCCGATCCTGGGCTATTTGGAAGGTTGCTCGGAAAAGAGATTTTTGGCAATAAATCTGAATGTTTGCTCAAATATCAAATGATTGGTCGGGAAAGGAATTATGGAAACTCCCGGCAACCCGTTGACAAAGAACTGGAACGTATTTTCGAAAAGGTGGTGAAATTGAAATACCCCCAGCAACCTGAATATGCATACTCTGAAGCACGCAAAGGAGCAAACGATATGGGAAACGATTTCCGTCGTAGGTTTCACAATGCTTCTAATGAGTAGATAATTGCAGCCTTGTATAGCATTTGTTTGTTTCGAATTCAAGTTTGTATTATCTGTTTTTAATCTTATCATCAGCAAATCTTGAGAATTTTTATGCCTTTTATTTTTCTGATTCAGACTGAATTGATTCTACAGCTTAGTTGCACTGATAGCTGGGGATTTTAAAAGTCTTCTCGTAATTGTTTCAAAATGTCATTAATTGAGGTAATTTTCAGATCGTACCATGCATTCACAAAGCTCACTCTCGTCAGTCAAAGCTTTGCGATGTGAAATCTATGCTCAATGTGATGCAAATATAACATCGGCGTTATTTGAAAATAATGAGCGGCCCATTTCAACAATGGTTGAAAAAATCGACTGCGTGGAATACGAAAATATCGTTCAAAACAACACGATGTACAAAAAAATTGATCAGCAGTTACGAAACTGTTATGATGATCTGGAAAAATCGTTGTTTGAAATAAGATTAGATCGATATGGAGGCTACGGGCTTTTTTACGCCGGAACAGAGCCCTTGTTGCCACAGATGTCTAATACGCCGGTTCCCTTAGTAAGAGCGTATCTCGAAAAAATTCCGTTGCACCATGAAAACGAATTTAAACAGATATCAATATTTGAAAGAACTGAGAGGTGTAAAAACCTGCGAATTATGGTGGGGTCTGTTCGTTTTGCCAATCACTCGTGTGAGCCAAACTGTTCCTATAGGATTTCGGAGCATAAATCTAAAAGTTGTGTAAGACTTGTAGTAGTCAAGCCAATAATGCCAGAAGATGAAGTAAATGTGTTCTACGGCTCCGATTTTTTCGGAAAAAATAACTGCGATTGTTCTTGTGATTTTTTTTGGCTTCACGGTTCGTCAGAATCTTCCTCTACTCAGCTTCCTGTTCCATCATTGATAACTTTGACTGCGAAAGCAACTTCATATCTACGAAACGCTCATCGGACGGCACGGATTAGGAAAGCTAGGGCGCCACATAATTCTGGGCCGTCTAACAAAAAAATTTTGCTCTCAGATTTGAGGAGTCAGGTTTCGAGTAGTAGTGAAGATTTCTCATCTGAAGACAGTTTTTTCGAGAATTGTTCTCCGCCCATTGGCGCAGCAAAGCAGTCCAACTATCTCACTGACATGTCTCCCACCTTTCGCTGCTTTGAAGAAATGTCTCCCATCCCTAAAGACAACAGAACATCATCCCCGAGACCATCCCTTCAAGGAAGTGTTTGTACACCAGAATTAAGTATATCGAACATACTTACTTCCGACTCTGAATTGATTGACTGCAACTCAGATAATTCTATTAGTAATTTTCAAGAAAGCATCAGTGTTTCGAATGTTTTGGTCTGTGCTAATTCAATCATAGGACGTCATGCAACATCTGACGCAGAAGCAAGTGATTGGTTTAAATTGATTCGGAAGATTGCTAACGTCCCCAAAATTCCTAGCTACAAAACAATAAAAAGAAAAAGTCGTTTGTCTTCCAAGGAAAAAAAACGCCACGTCAAGCAGTGCGGCGATGGAGAAAAGTGGCAGTTAGATTTTGAGGTCGAGTTGAAGGAAATTGTTCAAGAAAACATTGAAAATATTTACCAGTACAATTTAGAACGAAACCCTATGACTGATATGAAACTTCCAGATTGTTTTGATCATCTTAAAAAACAATTGACAGTCTATTTAATTTTCAATTCTGATGGAGTAAAAGTCATCAAGTCAGATAATAGGCAAATGTGGCCAGTTTGGCTTGCGATTGCTAACTTGCCTCCAATAAAACGATCAATGTTCCTAAATATTGTTCTAGCTGTTCTATGGTTTGGAAACAACAAGCCAGACTGGTCAGTTTTACTTCCCGACTTTGAAGAAAGATTGAAAAATTTTCCTTGCAACGTACAATTTCAAGGTAAAGAATATTCTTTGCGGTTCAAATGTGCTTTGCTGGTGGCTGATTTGCCAGCTCGTGCTTCATTACTCAATATGATTCAATTTAATGGAACTTACGGCTGCAATGTATGTCTGGTTCAAACACAAGTAGACGAAGAAAAGGGAATCAGGTATTACCCGAACTTGTCGTTCAGAAGCAGAACAACAGAAATGCATAAAGATCACATAAAAGAAGTGCTGTCGATAAAATTAAATTCATACAAAGGTGTTAAAGGACCGAGCAAACTGTTAGATATAATAGATTTTTTGCCACTGACTGCTCCCTCAGATTGTATGCATCAAGTTTACCTGGGCGTTACAAAAGTTTTACTTCAAGTAATTGTCTCCAAATTGGCAAAAAGCAACCTGGTGAGAGTTCGAAGCATCATCGATGGAATTAAGGCAAGTATTTTTCATCATAGAGCTTGTTTTTGTAACATAAATGAAAAACCATTTCTAAAAGAAATAGTAGCTTACATGAAAATTTCTGTCACCCATTTGCAATCATCTGTTTTCCTTTTTTTCAGCTCACGAAAGAATTCAAAAGGCCTGTCAGGAAACTCAAAGACCTTGAATATTTCAAAGCCAATGAATTGAAAGTTTGGTTGCTCTACGTTGGACCTGTTATCTTTGAGGGCATCATAGATGAAGAGCTTTACACTCGTTTCATGATGTTCAGTTACTGTGTTCGTCTTCTAATGATTTCAGCAGAATATTGTGATGAAAGTCAAAGACTTCTAAAGTCCTACCTTGATAAGACAGAAACGGCGTATACGAAGACTGCTTTTTCCGCTAATTTGCATGCCGTCAGCCATCTTTCTGAACAAGTGAGAAATTTTGGGCCACTTTGGGTCTCTTCAGCAATGATGTTCGAATCGGCAAATTATCTTCTGAAATCGAAGTTTACTGGCACTGTTAATCATTTGCAGCTCATGATAGAACGATACATACGAAATAAAAAAAATCACAGAGCAGAAATTTGTACTGATTCACTTTTTGATTTATGTCATCAGCTGAGAAGAACTTCCAAATCTTTCAAAAAGAGTTATGTTAGTCCATTGACTGTGCCGGAGAGTTTGAGATCGTTTAATTCTTTTTCTAGTAACCAGAAGTTGAACTCGTGGGAGATAACATCCATTTTACATTCTAGCGATCGGGACAGTTACGTTTCATTTACAGAAGAGGGTTTTGAGGAATATGGACAGGTTCACGTTTTTTTTGTTCAGGATGGTGTTGACATGGTATATATCAAGAAACTGGAAACTAAAACCTTATACAGGTGTGCAGATGCTAGAGTACGTGTCATTTCTTTTGTAACAGTAAATTTTAGCGATCGTTATGATGCAATGCCTTTAGCGTCTTTATCTGGTAAACTTTTACGAGTTGATGTGGGCGAAGCTGTACATCTAATACCTTTACTAAATGTGTTTGAACATGATTGAATGTGTTGTCGCCTAAATTTCTTATCAAGTTTATGCTGAATTATGCTTATGTTGGAAATATGGTTGGCAGTGCTCAGATGTATTTGCCTTTAAAAATTTTGAGCTATTATTTTGCCTCTCTTATATCTCTCTGTCTATTATTTTGGACTGAAGCTTATTTTCATACGTTATAGGTCGTTTTTTAATTTTGAAACTCTTCGTGTTTTTAACGAGGAAACGGTTACTTTTAATGAGGAAACGGTCCTACAGATCGTTACTTTACAAATGGAGTATAGGTATGCTATTCAGTCTGTGTAGTGCTTTACTAAATGCGCTGTTTACTTATTTCTGTTAACATAACGCGTGGAGAGATGGTTTTCAAATCTGAAAATTTTTTTTAGATTCCAAGATGCTACGTTTGTTATGTGTTATCTTTTAAATTGTTCAAAGAACTTATATATAAAGAGTTCCACAAAATTTGAAGCAATCATCTATCTGTATAGTGAGGCCCTTCTCCAAAATTGACTGCTCAAATCCCTGTATTTATCGAGATATGAAGTTTTTTGTCATTTTTCAAAAAGTTTTTAGAAAACACTATTTTTTTGGAAAAAAAAGTTAAAATTCCCAACGCTGTAGCTGCGGCTGTCAGATTACTCTAAAGACTTGCAATCCTTGATTCCAAATTGGACCGCTAAAATTTTTGTAGTTTTCGAGATGTCCTTTTGTTTTTTTATGGTTTTTCAAAGTTTAAAAATCCCGACACTATTGTTGGGTATTGAAAGAGTACTGAAGAATTGAAAATTTTGCGTCTGAATGTGTCTGCTCATTTGCATTTTGTTTTTGATTAAACTTGATTAAAAAGAACAGTAGAAAACGTGAAATCACGAACCCTGTAATTTGGGTGCTGTCTGAGTACACGGAAGGTATGCATATCTTTTTTTCCAATATTGCAGTTTTTTAATGAGTTGTTAAAAATCCGAAGACCTGAGGTGCGTTACACGCTAGTTTAATTTAAAGATTTCGCAGCGCAGTAAAAATTTTTCCTATTAGTCCAGTTCTTCTCAATTTTGTTTATTTGTATTAAGAAAATGTGCCAATATTGAATTTTTCACGAACTTCAAAGAGCTTTGAAGCCATCTTTTTTGAAATTCGAAAATTGATGTTTTTTCAAAAAAAAAACAAAGCAATTTTTTTTCAGTCCCTCGGTGTTCATTGTGTCTTTTCCAACTGTCTCTTTGCAATATATAAATAGAAGCAGAAATTAATCAACCTTTCCGTATATATAAATTGTATGACCACCATTTTTTGATGGCGACAAAAAAAAGTAAATTTTTGTTTTGTTTTTTTTTTTCAACTGCAAACCGAATTTTGTACTCAAACAAACACTTTCCAACAAATTTTTTTGCATGCAAAATTTAATTTTTTTTTGCGTGCATACTGTAGTCCTGAATACACAAAAATTGGATTTTTTCCGTTTCTCTGGATAACTTTCTTAAAAAACGCTAAAAGGCACCATTGGAGCGAATATGTACTAATCTTAAGGGGGTAGCGCGCGACGAAGAAACACAATCCCTTTCCTGCTGGTTGGCTAGGTTTTATGTTTAGTAGCTTGCAATGCTACGATTCCTTTGTATCGCAAGTGATGCGAAGCTCTGCTTTGCCTCCGTTGAATTAATTTTTTTTTTGATGGTCATGATGTTTTTTGTATTGATAATTTTTCATATTTCTGAAATGCTTGTTTTGTTTTAGACAGTTTTATGAAATTTATTCAATCATCACCAGGTATGTTTTCCGGTGTCATCAGGTAAATTTTTTTGCATCAAATAATAATGTGCTTTGCTTAGGAACCAAATTTTTGCTCTGAACGGCGGAAAAAAGATTTTTACTACCAACGTCTTTGAGGTCGTTCAGAGCACTTTTTGGATGCCCACGAGAAAATTGAATTGATTTGATTATTCAGTTTCTATGTCGCGTCAAATATGGTTCTTTGTTAATCATATGTAGCGTCATATGTGTTTCCATGGTATCTTTTCTAGGGTTGATTTTTTACAGGGATAAAAAACAACAGGTGATTTTACGGCACTAATGAAAATTCTCGGAATTAAATGCAAATGAAATGAGAGATGGGAAAGAGTATGGGATGATGAGTGCCCTGGGAACACTGGTGGGGGGACTTAACACAACAGGATCGCATTCCTCCGCCACGCCCTACGCATTCATCACTCCCTACCCCCACCACCATCACCACAGTCTCTTCGGCGGCACCACTGTAGTCCCCACCCAGAACCCCACACGGGGGCAACAGCAGCACTAGCCCCACACACCCTCACAGACTACTACATAAACTACGCCACCATGTACAGCGACCCCTTCGGATCACATTATCACTCTTCGCTTACAATAGCTCAATTAAAAACGTCAAAATTTAGTTTTCTTTCGGTCAACATAAATTTTTTGAGTATTTTAATTTGAGTTTTCTAAAAATTGAGATTTTTTGTGAAAATCACCCTTCACACGCCATATGAAGTACAAAAGGATAGATTTCACTCCTCGTAACAAATTAATTACGGCAAAAAGCTTCGTTTAATCAATTTGGAACGATTTCTAATAGCGCTAATAGCGCGAAATATATCGTTCGCCAGGTTGGCCAAAATGGCAATCTTTAAACCCCATAATTTTATGAAAAATGATCACAGGTGAAATATCTTTTCAAATTTCAGCTCAATACAACAATACTTTTCAATGATATTAAAGAACTCTGTCAAAAATGGCTAGTTAAAAAGTCTAAACATGTCTGAAGAAAAAACCCACCCTGAGCACAAATATTTCATTGCTTTGGTTACGAAAGTCGGAGCAATGAAAAATTTTGACAGATTTTTTTCTTTCCATTTGAAAGGTCTCAAAATACTGAGTTCCTTTGCTATCAATTAAAAGCTTATTTTTTCTTTTTAACCTTACGACCAGCGAAGATTTGGCTCTCAGGTGTCAGACTTCTTTCCCATGTATAACTTTGTTCACAGAATGGTCAACTTGGAAGAAATGTTAAACATACTAAAGTACCACTCAAGGCTTGGTACCGCTTTCGAGTTTTGTTTCGATGTTTATTTAGCACTCATATGTCTTCTTAGATCAGTTTTCTTTAAATTAACTTTAATTCAGACGAAACCAAGACAAATATATAAAAATTTTTGAAAATCTTGCCATAGTTACTCTTGTGATAAACAAGGGTACTGCAATTGTCTTATAGACTTTTTTCTCGTGAAATTTTTTCCTAAGATTCATCTGCTGGACCTATTTATCTATTGGGCCTGTTGCAACAGTTATTTTTTGTGCATGTTAACTGTTTAAACGAAATTTTGATCGAAGTTTGCATTTTGTGTTGGTTATACTTTTGATCGCTTGCTAAGTGATTAGTAACTTCAAATATAAAAATTTGCAGGTGGGGGGAAAAGGAAAAAGAGCCGTCATTTATTGTTCCGAGTACGCAAGCGGCGTTCGCAATCTGTATTGCCAGGGAGATTCTCTGTTTTAAAAAGCTGTCTGATTCTTAAATAGAAAACGACCAGGTCCATTGCTTTCCAATGCTGTGAAACTTGTTTCTAAATGGCAACGCAAGCAAATGACTCTCCTCGAAACTATGTTTATAAATTAATAAGATAATCAAGTTTTCAATATGCCTTTGTAAACTCCCTTTTTCTGGATTCTAACGTTGCATTTGCAATCACATCTCATTTTGTTGGATTTGAATACTGCTTACGCTTATAAAAAAACAATAAAAACCAACGCTTTTTTTCCTTCCCCCCACCTCACACGAGCTTCAATATGTTAGTGTAACGAGTGGTATTACGAGGTTGAGTATGAAGAACAAATATGTCTGTTGTGGCCTTTTTTGTCTGTATGTGAATTTTCATAACAATCGGACAATGTGATCCACAAATTTGCATGTAAAAAGAAAAAAGAGCCAAAACCAAAAAACACTGCTCTTTTTAATCAACTCTTTTCAGACTCTTTTCCTCTTGCCCGCCTTTCAATTTCAATTTTAAAACCTACCTTGAAATTGTTATAATTCAATAAATTTTGGCATGGTGAACAATCTGTAGCAAGACTGCTCGTATCAGGGCGAAGCCTTGAAATTTCTGACTGACTTTTACGGTCTATCGAGCAATAATAACATGGAAAAAATAAGTGTAATGAATAAAACGAGATTTTTTTAAATTGAGATTTTTTGTGTAAATCATCCCCCCAAACGCCATAAGTGAAAAGTGATAGATTTTGCTCTTAATAACAAATAAATAATGGCAAATATGCTTCCTACAACCAATTATGAGTGATTTTTAGGACGGAATAAATCTCCGCTTACGCGTTAATAGCGCGATTTATATCGCACGTAAATTTTCCCAAATTGGCCAAAATATCAATTTTTAGACCCCCATAACTCTAGAAAAAAGATCACAGATAAATTATTTTTTCGAATTCAGGCTCAGAACAACAACATTTTTGATTGATATAAAAAACGGTTCGATTAAAAAAAACGAAAATTGTCTGAAGAAAAAAACACCTGCAGCACAAACATTCCGTTACTTTCCTTACAAAAATCGGTTTAATAAAATTTTGACAACAAGCAATGAAAAGTTGCCTGGTGAACAAAATTCTCTATTTGAACGTGTTGTTGTTCTGACTTTTGAAGAAAACGGAATATTTATGCTCGGCGTGGTTTTTGTTCAGTCAATTTTTGCTCGTGGAAATTATAGTTTTCAACGAAAATTTCTTACAGCACTTATAAAATATCGACTTTCTGAGTTCAATTTTAAAAAGATAATTTACCTCCGATTAGTTTTTGTGAAGATTCATCTGCTGGACCTATTTATCTATTGGGCCTGTTGCAACAGACATTTTTTGTGCATGTTAACATTTTAAACAAAATTTTGATCGAAGTTTGCATTTTGTGTTGGTTATACTTTTGATCGCTTGAAAAAATTTTCGTTGGATTTTTTCTTGTATTTTTTTTGCAGAATCTGTTTTTTAGTTTGCGACGATTTCGTTGTTTTGCAAGTGATGTGAAGCTCTGCTTTGCCTCTGTTGAATTGTTTTTGTTGATGGTAATTATTTTTATTTATGTTTTGATAATCTTTCATATTTCTGAAATGCTTGTTTTGTTTTAGACAGTTTTATGAAAATTATTCAACCATCACCAGGTATGTTTTCCGGTGTCATCAGGTAAAACTTTTTAAATCAGATAATAATGTGCTTTGCTTGGGAACCAAATTTTTGCTCTGAATGGCGGAAAAAAGATTTTTACTACCAACGTCTTTGAGGTCGTTCAGAGCACTTTTTGGATGCCCACGAGAATATTGAATTTATTTGATTATTCAGTTTCTATGTCGCGCCAAATATGGTTCTTTGTTAATCATATGTAGCGCCATATATGTTTCCATGGTATCCATACGTCGCGCCATGCATGGTACCATAGTAACCATACGTCGCGCCATGCATGATACCATAGTACCCATACATTGCAAGCTTCCATGGTGACATATAATTTATCAACCGCCCTAGTAAAAGTATCAATATTGTCCAATTTGAAGTCCCCCATACTTTAAAAAAAGTGGAATCATACGTCGCGTCATGCATGGAAAATGTGTTATTTTAACATAAAAATACGTCGGCAATTTTCCATGGCTTCCATGGAACCATGCATGGTGCGACGCATGGTTGCACATTTTGGTCAACCCGGGGTAGCTTAGATGAATTACAGTCGGTCCTTGTAGAAGTTTTTGTAAGCTTTGGAGTAATTTTTGTCCAAAAAGGTCATTGAATTGGAAATATAGAAGAATAAAAACTTGAGTTTGCGTCAATTTTGTGCTAGTATAATTTTTTGTAATTGTACTTTGGATCTCAAAAAAGAGATGGTACACCTGGCGACGTCTATTGTTTTCGTATATCTTTACGCTCTGAGTCTCAATGCAGGTTAGTTCTGAACGAAGCTTCAAGTTAGCATTATTGCCCATTACACAGGCGCATTGTATCTAGAAATACCCCGCATCTAGGGCCCGGTACAAAGAATTTGCAAATTTTTTCAATCAAAAAGCATGGAGCTAGCCAGATCGCAAAAGCTGAAAAAAACCAGTATACAACAATCAGTTTTGGAGGTGTTCTCTCTGTGGAAACATGTTAGCAAGTAGTTTGAACTCAAAGTCTAAACTTGTTTATTTGGGAAAGTTACTTGTTCCGGCGTCAAAAAAGGGTTAATTGAAAAAACCTATTGATAATATACTTGAGGACATTGAACACGCAATAGCAAAAATTTTGATGAACTAAAAAAATCAATGTGAATTTCTCGACAATTTGCAAAATTTATATGCTTGCTCTGATAGATGGAAACATAAGTTAAACTTATCAGTTTAACTTATCAAATAACGACTTGACAGAACTTAAACTTTAAGAAAGTATGGACAAAACTAACGTAGAAAATGGCCTACATTTTAATCGATTCATTTCATGGAGTTAACTTTAAAATCGATATTAGTTCACAGTTCTGGAGGATCCTTTCCTTGGTTAGATCAATAAACTCAATCAAACAGAAGAATACAGTAAGCCTACCTTTTCATTCGGATCAAAACTGAGTTTTCTTGGTTGAATTCAAGCATATATATTTTTTCGAGCTTATAAGGAAACTCAATTTTTTAATTAACTCAAAGGTAAATTAGGAGCTAAAATGCGTTAATTTTGCTTCAAATTTTCTTCAAACGAGTTAGTTTTCAATTTTTCAGAATTTTTCAGCCAATTTTTAGAATTTTTCAGCCAATTTTCTTCCAGGAAAAACGTTGCGCAAATCTTTTTGTTGGGTTTTCAATGTCGCCCCGTAAAATTGAAAACATTAATAAAATAATTTTGCCTTGATGATAAGAAAAGGCTATTAAAAGAACGGTTCCTGCATTTTTCTGATATAATCACCTGCGATGTGTCCAGGTTTCTATGTTCCAGCAGCAATATCACTTCTGAAACAAACGATATGTTGTTTTTTTAATGTTTTAAAAATAAACTTTTTCAATTTGTTTTTTCACTATCTACTGCCAAATTGTTTCATCTAGCTTGCCCGTTGAAATCAAGGATTTGCAACTTCTATGCCCTGTGACTCTACTTCAAAAAATTAGATAAAGTAAAATATCTCAAGGAGGTTTCAATTTTTTTGAGATCTACCGGCAGGTCTACACAAGCCTAACAAACATATTTTTGGCTTCAGTAGTGGTACCAAGTGGAAATTGAAGATACTAAGAGTAGCATGGAGTAAAAAATATAGCTTTGATTTAAACAACTGTGACTCGAGCACACGCAAACAAAAGAAACGAACTAATCGTAGACAGGCTGGATGTTCTTTGATAGATCGACTGAAATCAGCAGACACCAGAAAGTTTTGAAAGCTAAAAAGTTTAAGAAATGAGCCGTGCTCAAATTTTGAGGTATTTTGACCCGAGTCGAGAATTTTTCAATCCGAAAAAACCTAGAAATTTTTTTTTTTGCTAACTCAACATATGATTTTTTGGATAATTTTGAGTCGAGTGCCAGCTTAGACGCATTTTTTCGTCTTCCTTTTTCTACAACTTTGTTTTACTCAAAAAGCTATTTCATAATTGCGATTGATCTGCGAGAGTTTTCCAACTTTTTCACGTTTTTGCGATAAATCTTGCGTAAAAACTAGTTTCTTGTTGAATTCTTTTTCAGTTACCTGCACGAAAGAAAAAAAGAATGCGTTGCAATCAAGTTGGCAAAATGTGATGGCAAAATAAAAAGATTTTACTGACGAAAACTTGATGAAATCAAAACCTATTCAGAAGGAAACGAGAGAGAAACTATTTGATTACATCCACTTTGGACTGACCGCTTCTAAATTTTCTAAAATGACGCCTTTGGCACCAACAAAAATTAATTTTGAGGGAGCGCACGCCAAAAAATTGTAACTTTTTGGTCAACGTTTTCCAAAAAGTACTTAAAGGTACTCCTTCGAAATTAACTACTGCTACTTTGCAAAATTGAGCGACTTTATCAAAATTTAAATACAATTTTTCGGGGAAAACAAGAATTTTAAAAACCTAATTTACTACGGATGATTCTGACTGAAAAAATCATGTATGTAAAGGGTTAGTTTTCCAGCCATTGCAGCAAAACCGTGAACACTCGCAGAAGAAATGATGATAGAAAAATTAACCCGCCTTCATGTTTTGTTATTTTTTGCCATGGTCTTTATGGCGGTGTGACCAATCGCTTAAAATGAAAACTTTGAAAACCGACTTGTGATCGATTCCTTGGTTCGTATTAAAAAGAGCTGGCAAGCAGCAACATATTTGATCTAATTGATCAAGAAGCAATAAAAAACGGTTAAACAGATTTATTTGTCTGTCACCTTTTTGGTATCTTCATCTAACGCGCAAGGAAGTCAATCAATGTCTATCATTTTTTCAGAAAAAAAAATCATTTTTCTACTGATGAGACATCTAGGCATATTTTGGTAGAGTTTCAGACTAATGTTACAGTTTTCTAATCCCTGAAGTATTTCTTTAATTTTCTGTTCAGATGTTTGGAAAATATAATGCGCCATGTTTTTGTTTGAGCTATGCAAGTCAAATAAGTTTATGGTGATAATTGTACTAAAAAAACTGTACAAAATTCCAGTGATAGTTGTTAGTCGAACATTTTGCTTGTTGTCTGAAGAAACCACATCGAATTAAATCTTTAAGAATGAAAAAAAGATCAATTTAGTTTGGAAAATTTTTCTACAACAATTCTTACCAGATGAATAGCTCTGGGAATGGGAACCAAAAAATTTAATATTTTGTCTTGTTCAAATTGTTTACTTCAGAAAAGAAACTAAACTTTTGATCAAAATCTGAGAAACTTCTAGGGTCACGGATCTCAGCTTTTTCGAATGTTCCGTCCATATTTGCGAACCCGTACCTGGTAAATGTTATAACGAAGATCTGAAATAATCTTTTTCAGATCTAAATTTCAGATCTGAAATGGGTTGTTAAATGTTAAAATAACGCTTCGATACATTAGAAATGGGATATTACAGATCTAATTTCATATCTGAAAATTTGTTTTTCTTAGTTGTTTGAGATTTGAAAAACTCAATTTCAGATCTGAATTTTAGTTTTTTTTGGTTATTTCAGACTGAAAAATCAATGATTGTTTTGCTATTTTTGATACTTTTGTATTTGATAGCTTGTACTAGCTCCTGTTAGTTAGTAAGCAAAGTTCCAGCAAGAGACTGCCAAAAATTTTACCCCAAGCTTGAGATAAACATTGTAAACTCATAAGTAGCTCAAGAAAGTAAAAAAAATGATAAGCCTTCTAACAGTTTTTGAAAACTTTTCATCATAGTTGAACAAGAAATTTAGTTCGGAAAAAATGTTTGTGAAAAAAATTATTCGGAATTGTTTTCTACCGCTGGTTAATCTAAACAAAATTGTGTGTATTGCAGAAACATCAAAAATTAAAAAAATTCAAATATTTGCCCAAAATGCATAAATAACAAAATGTTTCTCGATTCTAAATTCAGATCTAAAATTTTGTTCTTCAAGTTTATTACAGATCTGAAATGTTCTATATCAGATCCATGTTTCAGATCTGAAATTTTCAAATTCTTATCCAGATATGAAAGAAAGATTTTCAGATCTGAGAATCAACCAATGACAGAAATAAAGCATTTCAGATCTTGCAGAGAAAAAACCCCCTGGATACGTGAATGGCTCAACTAAATCGAATAAGTTAGTTTCGAGTTTCTCGGCCGAAAGAAAAATGTGTCCCACTTTGCTTGGCCAAAGACCCTGCTCGAAACAGTATGACGATTCACGCCAGGTGACAATTCGTAACATGCGCAAATTCGTAGCACGCGATAATTCTAAACAAGACATTGGCAAGAAAATTACTCTTGCTCCGCTTTGCTCCGCTGCTCTTACTTTCGGCACGAGAGGAATATTGAGTGTGACTAATCAGTGTTGCCCGTTCAATCTGCTGTTTCAAATTATCGCTTGTTACGAATTGTCTCCTGTTTCGAATTGTTGCCTGTTACGAATTGTCGCCTGTTACAGTTTGTCGCATCGGGGCTCGAAATACGTTCCGGCCGTGCTAAAACAGTTTTTGATCCTGCGGAACCAGTAATTAATCTCCAGGTTTTTTGCGTAGTGTGCTGGTTTATATGAGATTGATGCACAGATTTGAAGTTTTTGCTTATTTAGAATGTGCTTACGCCCTTAATTCAAGTGTGTACCAAGGCTCGACCTCTGTTTTAACGCAAGAGAATGTGACTTCATCTGACCTTGATTTGTCAATGCAACGAGTGAATTGTGTTAACGCAAGCACGGGAGAAAACTGCACTGATAAGGGTAATGTCAATGTAACCAAGAACAATGGACAGTCGGATGCTATCGGTTCGAGTGACATGCAGCAACTGGAACAGCTCCCCATAACCACTGGAAATAATATGACTCAGGACTTGGTCGCAAATGACACTCCGATTTGTATAAGTGAGTAGAACAATCGTATTCTCAAATTATACATAATATACTTATCGCAAATTTTCAGCTATGTTCCTATGTTGTTTATGAAAGTCTTTGAATTTGATATTTGCATCAATGCGCGTGTGCCAATCATACCAAGTCTCATAGTTTGTTTTAAGTAGAGTTGTTCAAACAAATTAATTCAGAAAAAAGACAATTTTTTTATCAAGATTCTGATACTACAAGATGGTATTCTCAGATAGATTTACAAGCTCTGTTTGAATGAAAACTATAAATTAATTCCCGTATCCAGCGGATTTTCTGTGCAAGATCTTAAATTTTTTTTCTTACATAAATTGATTCTCAGATCTGAAATTCTTTATATCAGATCTTGATAAGAATTTACAAATTTCAGATCTGAAGTTTGGATCTGATTAGGAAAATTTCAGATCTGAAATAACCTTGAAAAACAAAATTTCCTATCCATTACGAGGACAAATTGAGCACTGGATAGGCGCACAATTTTGTGTTTGTATGTTCCTGGATTCCATAGACAAATTTTTAAACATGTTAAATTTTTGTCGGAACGATCAAAGAAAATGAAAGAACAAAAGAAGAACAAAGGGAGCGTCCTTGATGTGGATTCCGCTTGCAATGCACAAAATGCACAGTTTGGTCTCGTGATGTATGGAATCATTTCTGAGAAATCCTTTGTGAAATGATAATTTATGCCTTTCGAGCAAAACATGGAGTTTTTTGATGTTTCTGCAATACACAATTTTCTTTAGGTTAACTAGCGGTAAGAAAAGCTTCCGAATATTTTCACAAAAATTTTTTTTCAATCTAAATTTTTTGTTCAACCATTACGAGGCCAAACTGTGCATTTTGTGCATTGTAAGCTGAATCCACAACAAGGACGCTCCTTTTGTTCTTCTTTTGTTCTTTACTTTCTTTCGATCGTTCCGACAAATTTTTATCATGTTTAAAGACTGGTCTCTGGAATCCAGGAACGTACAGACTCAAAAAAGTGAGCCTATCCAGTGCACAGTTTGGTCTCGTAATGACTGTTTTAAAAAGTTTTCAAAAACTGTTAGAAAATCTATTACATTTTTAATTTGCGTGAGCAATTTAAGTGTTTTCAATGTTTACCTCATGCTTGGGGAAACATATTTCGACAGCCTCCAAGTGAGACTTTGCTGAGTATCTGCAAGTAGCTAGCAGAAGCTAAAACAAATCAAAAAGAGCAAAAAATGAGACCGAATCATTGATTTTTAAGATCTGAAATAACCAAGAAAAACTAAATTTCAGATCCGAAATTAGATTTGAAAAGATTATTTCAGATCTGTTTTAGAAAATTTACTGGGTCCGGGTTAGCCTTAAAAGAGCCATGGAAAGTCTCTCAGCCCTAGGTGACCAACGATGCGGCAACATTGTTCAAAACGGGTATAATTAAAGACCCTACAGGTCTACAAACGCGTGATTTCTGTTGGTTTCAGATTCTTCCGAAATACGATTTTCAAAGATCTATCAGGATTCGAGCTCTGTTTTGCTGGAAATAAATGCGGTGTGTTCTAAACTTGACTTGTCAAAGCAAAGTGTGAAGTGCTTTAAAGTGAACACCGGAGAAAACTGCATCGACAAGACTGAAATTTATGCCAATAGTGGACAGTCGGCTATTATCCTTTTGAGAGATCTAAGACCGGGACAGGTTTACAATGTGACTATCGCCGCAGGAAGCTTCAGGAATCAAGATTTAGTCCCAAAATACACTTTGATTTCTATGGGTTAGTCGGTTAATCTGAATTTAACTTTCAAGTTCAACAAATTTATTTAATTCAGCAACCTTAGGGTTACTTAATCAGAATCTTTTAAGGGATTATATGGTGAAAATTAGCTTCTGATTTTGGTGGTATCTGTATCAATACTATCACATCATTGATACCCAACTCATGTGATGTTTTTTTCTTAAAATCTGTACCTCGATTCCTACAAAATTTATTAGATCCTTCAAGTTACAGATCAAAGCCACAAGTTAAAAAAGGTAGCAGATTTCTGTAAAAGTAGCACAAAATCGTCCGACCGTAGTCTTAAGATAATACAAAAGTTTGTTTTCAAAATAGTGTAGTTTTTATATGTTGGTGTGAAAAAAAAAACTGAAAAAATAGGCTTATTTGTCACTCATTGAAAAACACGCCAATTAACAAGCAGTTTTGTATAGAAAAATGACTAAAAAAATTGTTAAAACTTTTCAAAAAATTTTCATAAAACTTTTCATTCAAGATAAGCTAAGTTTTCACGGCTTGAATCAAGCATAAACAAGCTATTTTAAGCCTGCATGTTCACCTTGTTTGCTCTAATTTTGAGCAAAATTAAAATTTTCAAACTGGGTTTCTTGACACTTCAAATCACGACTTACAAGGCATTACAAAGTTACTCCAAAATTTTCAATTGGTCGAAGCAATAAGTGTTGAAATGCCCCTGTCGTTGGTTCCTAGTAATTCTAAGGGTCCAATGGTGTATCACAAAATTTTTTTATAGCATGCTGCTTTATATGAGCTTCGTCTACAAACGCTTGATTTCTGTTGGTTTCAGATTCTGCAGAACTGCGAATTTCAACCATCTACAAGGATTCGAGCTCTGTTTTACTGCAAGCAAATGTGAACTCATCTGACCCTACTGTGTCATTTCAAGGAGTCAGGTGCTTCAATGTGAACACTAGAGAAAACTGCATTGACAATGTTGAAGTTTATTCCAATAGTGGACAGTCAGCTATTATCAGTTTGAGTAATCTACGACAAGGACATGTTTACAATGTGACTATCGCCGCGGGAAGCCTCAGAAATCAGGATTTACTCGCAAATTACACTCTGATTTTTTTGGGTTAGCCTTTCAAAATTAATTTTCACATTCTTTTTTTTTTATTTCAGCAATCTTAGATTTAGATTTACTTGTTCAGATTTTTTGAGGGATTTTATGTAAAAATTAGCATATCTGTATCAATGCAACCACATCCATGATACCCGTCATCATGTGATTTCTAGAATTGTACCTCGTTTTATAGACAATTGTAGATGCTTTAAATTCTACATCAAGTCCATAAGTTGAAAAAGGATTGCCGGTTACTGTGCAAATAGCACAGAATAGATCAATCAAAGTCTTAGCAAAAAAATAGCCTTTTTTCTACTATGTCTCGTTTTATCTGCGTGATAAGAAAAAAGACCTGAGCAACAAATAGAACATAAGCTTATTTGACAGTCATACAAAAATACGCCAATTATAAAAAAAATTGGATTAAAAAAAATATAAAAAAAAATAGATTGAAAAACAAAAAAAATCGTCAAAAGTTGTTTTCAATTTTTTTCTCAAACTTTTTGCAGATTTTTTTAAAAATTTTTGAAGCTTTTGATACACAAATTGGTGCTAAAAATTGATTTACTCGAATAAAAGGTCTTAAACTAAGCATAAATAAACAATTAAAGCCTGCACGCTCACCTTATCAGCTTGAAGTAAGCTCAAAATCAAAATTTCAAACTGGTTTTCTTGACACTGAGAGATTTTATTGATGTGTTTATTTGTCGTTCATACCACGCCTGAGAAAGTTTCAATATGATATATCACTCGACGACCCAAATTAATGATTTTTTGGGGTACCTCATTTGGCGTGGAAAACAAAAAGAAAAAAGAAAAGAAAACAAAAATAAATACACTCGAATACAAAGTAACTCCACAGCTTTTAAATAGTCGGAGCATAAAGTGTTCCTACTAATTCTAAGGGGTCCAGCGGTGGATCATAATTTTTTTATAACATGCTGGTTTATTTGAGCTTCATCTACAGACGTGCTTGTGATTTCCGTTGGTTTCAGATTCTTCAGAGCTGCGAATTTCAACCATCTACCAGGATTCGAATTTTGTTTTACTTCAAGCAAACGTGACTTCATCTGACCCTGACCTGTCAGTTCTTAAAGTGAGCTGTGTTAATGTGAAAATTCGTGAAAACTGCAGTGATAATGTCGAAGTATATTCCACCGATAACAATGGAAAGTCTGTTACTATCAGTTTGAGTCATTTGCAACCGGAAGAACTTTACAGCGTAACTTTTGCCGCTGGAAACAAAAAAGTTGAGGATTTGGTCTCAAATAATACTCTGGTTTGTAC
Source organism: Symsagittifera roscoffensis (assembly GCF_963678635.1). Classification (NCBI taxonomy): domain Eukaryota; kingdom Metazoa; phylum Xenacoelomorpha; order Acoela; family Convolutidae; genus Symsagittifera; species Symsagittifera roscoffensis. The sequence continues at coordinate 2,854,078 of NC_087063.1, read as the reverse complement.
GGGTGAGTTCAAATATCCTAATTTATTTTTTGTATTGAACATAAAAATGAACAAGTTTCGAAATTTAAGTTCGTGTTTCTCAATTTGGGTTGATTTCAGACAAGAAACGATGGAGACAAAACTTGCTGAGTATTTCAGCAGAATTAAAATGTTGAAATTCATTTTGCTAAATTGTGGTGCAAAATTTTACCACAAAAAAGGAATATAGTAATTCTGCTGAAAGTTTTGACTCCATCAGTTATTGTCTAAATTCAACCCAATTTGAGAGAAAAATCAAATTCTAATTTAGCTCAGGCTGTATACTAGTGGAACCTGATCTAAACTATATTTTATGATTGGATAAATTAAATGTTTTACCAATGTAAAGTATTTAATATTAACCAATCATGATCCATCTAACTAACAACCCACTTATTTGTAAGTGCTGAAGTTACTTGTAATTTCAGCACCAGAGAGATTTGAATTTAACTTAGAAATTAGTTGGACTCTCCCGAGCACTTCAGCAACCGCAATAAACCAGTATACCCTAGATCTATTGAGCCTAGCAGAGACTAGTTAAACAACCTGAGACTAGATAGTATAAGAGTAAGATTAGGATCGGTATTAGACTAAGAAGTTGCACGAATCTATCCGGCCGAAAATAAGATAGCGTGACGAGCAGACGGTGTACCCTATCCGAAATTACTCTATGAGTTAACCAACTCGGTCCTAACTCATCTGGTGCGACCATAAGTCTCGAACAAGACCTTAATAGCTTAGAATTAACCAAAATAGATTAGAAATTAGACAAAAACATTTACAAAATGTTATACGACAATAATTTAATCGAAATGTCTCTACGACTCAATAGATCAGAGCCAATATTCCGAACCATAACAGAACTACCCGGAATTGGAAGAAGACCTCGAACCAGAGACGACATACGACAAAGTAGAAACTTACCATATAGTTATATGATAGTTCGGCAAAAGCCAACACAAACTTTTGTATTTAGAATACTACTAGCAATGAATTTAGATTTTCATTTGCAAACATAAAATTTTGAAGTCAATCTTCAAAATCATTTCAGGCGCTAAACAAAATTATTAATATACAATAACGATTGATAAAAAGATCTAAGATCGTTTTCCTAAAACTCTGCAGTAATATATAAAATATGTTTGAAAAATATTTATTGAAAAATAAAAAATAAAAATTAGTAGCATGACAATAAATGGTTAGTAATCATAAATCATCCTGTTGTTCCAGCTCCATCATCTAAAACATAACAGCAATCATAAACCCACTAATATCATCAAAACACTAAATCTTTCCTTTACACACATTAAAATTTTATTAAAACTTAAATTCACTTAATTTTAAAACCAGATCATCAAGGCTTATCCTTGGATCTTAAATCATTTTCTACTTAATTAAATTTCAAATTTGATCATCAAGGCTTATCCTTGGATCAAACAGAACAACTTTGTTCTCCCCCACCCACTTAATTAGTGTCTAACGACCTCAAACGTCGATTCACTACCCAACCCTTTCTAAAGACCTAAGACTAATAGAAATTTTTAAACAAAACTAATCATTCAAATTAGGATAAACAGTGAAGAACTTCGGTTATTCATCCTTCACTTGATCCCCCCTCTTACCAGACCCAGGATAAATCTTAGACTTAGTAAGTTTAAAATAGTATCTAACGAACTACTCGCGTTCTAATTATACCTGAACCTTGTGGATCGATTTACTATTCTCCAACCCTTGAACACAATCACTACCCCTAAGTAAGATTAAGTAAGTTAACACCTTAACTTATACTAGCCACGAGAAAGTAAAAAATCATTCTTCGGAATCGATATACTTTTCTCTCCAACCCTGAACGAACAGACCCAGGTTAAGCTAACCAAAAAATCGTAAGAACTAACAGTTTAGGAAAATAGAAATCATTTAACAACCCTTTGCATCCGTCATTCTAAACCTTATGTCATTTAAAAACCTAGGAAATAAACAAACAATCGTTTTACACAATTGTGAAATAGACAACAAAAAATACGACCTTGTAATCACACCTCATACACAAACAGTTGGATACATTCGAACAAAACGACAAACATTAAAGAGAAAAATAATAACTAAACAAAGACAAATAACACGAAAAAGATTTTCAAAAAATCGAAACGCATTTTCAGAATCAGAAACCAACAGTTTAGACGAACTTTACAAACTAAAAGAATCAATAGATAAAAATTGCCCAATTCACGATCAATTATATTTCTCTGACTCAGAAACAACTTCAAATTCATCAAAAAGAGGAAAAAGAAGAATAAAAAAGCAGTATAAACACAAACCAGTACATTTATACAATTGGAATCAACCAATTCGACACATTAATAATTACATATTAACAGTCATCGAACGAAAAAATGAGCTCAACGCACACTCCAGGTGAAGAAACTCCAGATGATGATGAAATCTTTCCTTTTATAGTAGACGCAGATACTGATAGAGGACAACACATATTTTGTCAAAATTTACTCGTAAATTTATTTGAACCCGGAATTAGTCCATGTAAAACAGAGTTCCCAGATGTAAAAATCAAAAGACAAATCATAGACCACTACTTAAAAGATATATGCAACATAACACAACAGTATGGAATCTACTCCATAGAATTCACCTCACCAAACCATAATAATAGAAAATATACAATTCAAACAGACGATCTTGATTTAGAATTTTCAAAAGTTTTTTCAGAATATATAAAAAGCATCCAATATCAAAACTCACAAAGAGCAAACTCCATATTCACCAATGAAGTTTTCGCAATAATATATAGTTATATTTCGATATTAGAAAACGAAATCCCAATAACAAATGTCTCACCGACAGAAACATCTAAACATTTAAGAGTACGACATGAAATCACACTACTCTCTAGTTATTTAAACATCATTAAAGAAAATTTCACGAAAGACGACGTTTCACAACATACAAAACACGATCTACAAAAAATTTTGGCATGGTTCATAATAGATTATTTCACACACAATATTGATTTAATTGCACAAGCAAGAAAAAATTTTAGACCCCAAAACTCGAACGATGATACCGCTATCACAGAACAATCAGATTATGTTTGGGACCCCGAATGGTCTCATCCAGCATTTATAAGCTTCCCACAATCAATCTCAAGTCAAGCAATAAGTACGATATCTTACATAAGAGATTATGTAAAAGTAATACCATTAACCATTGATGCAACACCATTAAACTATAATACATTTTTACCCGATACACAAAATAATAGTTTAAACTCTACAGTTATACACAATGAAAACCTCAATGGAACTAGGAATCTTACTCAACAAGATATCCAGACACCATCACACTTCATAAATGAAGAAATTGTACACACAACAACTACACAACAAAGTATTTCACCAATACGCCCAAATTTAACAACACCAAGAAATACAAATCCTTCACAAACACAGGTAACCTTACAATCAACCGTTAAACCTTCGGTTGCCCCTAAATATTCACATATGGATTACCAAACATACAGACCCATGACAATACCATCAAAAACACGCAAAACATTCACTAGAAACAACTTTGCAGACCATAATTATAATTATACACATCCATCAAAAACATATAACCAACCACAAAGAAATTTTAACCAATATACAAGATCTCGAAATTGGGATAACCCAATGACCCAACCTAATTCAATAAATTTCCAAACAAATCCTCCACAGGATCACAGTGAAAATTACCCATTTTTTCAACAAAATAAAAATAAAAAACAGACATCTTATCAAATGGATTATTTATCCTCAGATGATGATTTCTTACAACCAGATATATTTGCACCAAATACTCAAGAATATCGTAGACAAGGAATACAGAGAACACGTACAAATCATAGAAATTTTTCTCCACAACCAATAGATGCACAACATCAACAACCAATTCAACAACAAAATCTAATTAATACACAATCTTTTCAACCAATTCAACAACAAAATCCAATGACTGCACACTCGTATCAAGCATCACAAATGCAAAATGAAATACCACTCCCATATTATCTTCAACAACATGAAATAACAAGAAACCAACTTTCGAATTTTTCTCAAATGCCAAATGCAGCAGAATCATTACAAATGACAATGAATCCATACCTTATGGGTGGATCATCAATAACATCAAACAAACCTTTAATGGTTTTCACAGGAACAGACCCTGAATACTCTGTAGAAGATTATTTAAATGCAGTAACAGCAAACCTGATTTTAAATATTGGACCTGAACCAATTAATACGCCACTACATCAAAACTGGATACATCGACGCACAGCGTTAATACAAACAACCTTAGATGGCGCAGCCCAAAAATGGTTTTCAGTACTACCTCTAGAAATAAAATCAAACTGGAAAAGGTTTACACAAGAATTTTCAAAAATGTTTGACTCCGAAAGAAACAAACAACAACAAAGAGTTTTATGTAATGAAATTCGCAGATTACCAAACGAAACCATCAAGCAAATAGCAGTACGAATCGAAACACTAGTTCGAAAAGCATATTCATTAAATACACATGACTATAAAAACACAAAGATGACAGAAATCTTAATGATGACCTTAACACCACAATTAAGGAAAATAGCAATAAAAAAGAGAGCATCCCATCCTTCTTCAATTCGAGAACCCGATTTAGATTTTCGAAAACTAGTAGACAAATTAGAACAAGCAGAAATCACGATGAAACTAGAAGAAACGGAAAATCTGAAATTACAATACGTTAACAGAATTGAAACGACTCCCACTAATATTAATAATATACAGGAATCAGAGACAGACCTCGTTGAAAAAATCACTGAAATACTTAATATTTATGAAAAGAACCCAAACTTCAAAGGCAAACCATCTTTCAAAAAATGGTGTAATTATTGCCGACGATACGGACATAGTATTTCCGAATGTAGACAAAAACAGCAAGACAATCAAAATAAACCTCAAAAATATAAAGAACCAAATAAATCATTCTATCAATACATGAAAAAAGATCAAAATCTACCGAACAAAACAGTCCACAGCAACAACAGTTCAGGAAAACCACTCCCGAACAATACAAATTATACAAGAAATCAATCACCATATAACTCAAGTTATAGAGGAAGATCACCAGAACGAAGAAACACGAATAATTCATCACAAAATCACTACAATAGACCAAATAGTCGAAATAACTACTCCAGATCAAATTCAAATACACAACGATTTGTTTCTAGATCTAATTCCCAATCAAGAAATAACTACTATCCAAACAACCAATCACGAAATTCATCATACAATAGGAATAGAAACTACTCCTATAATCGAAATAGAAGTTATTCAAACAACCGAAACCAGAATTACCCGAACAATCAATCAAGGAATAACTCATATAATAGATCGAACTATAACAGACCAAACAATAATTACCAAAACAGATCGCGAAATAATTCACAAAATCGACACTCAAGTTATAATAATCGTTATAGAAATTATTCCCAATCACCACACCGGAATAATAATAACTATAATAATTCTAATAACCGCCACAGAAGTAGTACACCTAAACATCAAAGACAAATTAATCAAGTACAATCTAATCCAGAAACAACATCAGACCCTCCAGGTATTGATGACACAGTAACTGATACGTTACAACTCAATCAAATAAACTGTACATCATCAGATTCAGAAAGTGATACTGAAAACACTCTTTCTATCAATATGATAAAAGTCGAAAATGACTATGAATCTGTCATATATGAACAACCTTTTTCATCACACATATATGAAAATCAATCAGAATTTCTTCAAAATTATTACACTACACCCATAAATTCCACACCAACGACGCAAGAAACAAATGAGATTAACACTACAGATCAAACCAATAAAAATACCAAAACAAAATGCTTGAATACAAACCATATTTATCAAAATATACAAAAAGAACAACCCAAAGAAAAAATTTGGACAATACCATTTCTCTTAGAAAGCCCAAGAAATAAAGAATTTCAACCACCAGACCTTGAAATAGATTTTTTAATTGATTCAGGAGCAGAATCAAACATAATAAACATCCCCACATGGAATGAAATAAAAACCTTACACCCAAAGCTAACACCTCTTGAAACCTCCAGCAAACTAGCAACAGCACAAGGATCAACATTGATAAACTACGGAAAAATCCAATTATTTCTCCTCCCCACCAGAACAATGGAACAAAGCAAAATTTTAAATAAGCCATTTAAACAAATATTCCATATCACTGATATTAAATATAATATCATTGCAATACCATTTATTTCGAAGTATATACCAACAATTAACATACTAAATAGTAAAATATTAATCAAAGATAAATATACAAAAACAAAAGAAACATCCTTAACATTTTTTCAAAGATTAAATAAACAACCACCATTCTTTTCAAAATTCTACCCGATATTTAACCAACAAAGAAAACACCTAAAACCACTATCAGGAAATATCTATAATTTTTCAATCAAACAAGTTCACCAATATGATAAAGAACAAAACAAACAAAAATTTTATATGTCAGAATTTGAATTCAAACCTATTCACAAATTTTTCAAAATCACAATATCATCCATAAAATATTTGAAAAATTCGAATTCAGATATCATTTCCTTACATGTCTATAACAACACACCTTACCAAGTAACATTACCTTTAGGACTTTTAGGATATTGTGAAACCAACGCTACAATATCACCAATACACGAAAAAGCCTATCGCGTAAATAATATACTCCAATTACTAGATATTTGCCAATCTACAATTCTTAATGAAGAATTATCTATAAATAATATAATAAGTAACGAAAACAGAAATACGGATTATTTCACAAAAACTCCATATTTCAAACCTACATTCAACATAAGTAACTACACAGAGGACCAACAAAAATTTTTAACAATGTTTAATTTCCAACATTCACAAATAACACAAGACGAATTCGAAAAATTAGCCAAACAGCTAATTAAATATTCATCAGTCTATGCAACATCAAAATTCGATGTTGGCAAAATCAGTTCATCACTACACCTCCCGTTAAAACCAGACGCAGTTTTCAAAAAACAGAGAGCAAGTAAAGTACCAATTCACTTACATGATAAAGTGAACAGATTACTCGATATTTTAGAACAATACAACATTATATCACCAGTTAATAAAGAAGAACAACCAAAAGGCAACACATTTATCAACCCCGTTATCATTCTAGCTAAAGGAGAATCATTAAAAATCGTTCTCGACGCTAGATACCTCAATTCACTCATAGATGAATCAAAATGTAATTGGCCCATTGAACCAATACAAGTTATTTTAACAAAAATAAACGGCAAATACTTTACAACCGCCGATATGAATAGTGCATACAATCAAATGCCACTAGATGAACAATCACGACGTTTAACACAATTTGTTATCGGAAACCAACAATATGAATTCAACCGTTTATTCTATGGAATATCCATAGGACCAGCAGCATTTTCAGCTTTTATGAGCAAAATTTTTAGACCACTGATACTCAAGAAAAACGCAATCACCTATTTAGACGATGTTTTTATGCAATCACAAACAAAAGACGAGATGTTCAATGTTTTAGAAAAATATCACCAAATACTTCAGAACGAAAATCTGAAGGCCGCCCCCGATAAATCACACTTCTTTTTGACAAGAGTTAAATTCTTAGGACATAATATAGAAAGAAAAACAATCACTCCATTGAAATCACGCATTGACGCTATTCAAAAACTTCAACCACCAACAAATAAAAAGAAAATCCAAGAATTTCTTGGAATGTTAAACTTTTTAAGTAAATATGTTTATAAAATGCAATTATATCTACGACCATTTTATAACATCCTTAGACAACAAAATAATTTTGAATGGAACACAGAACATCAAACACGATTTGAAGAAGTAAAGAAACTTTTAACTGAACAAATTTCAAACACAATTCCAGATTCAAATCAACCATTTTATGCAATGTGCGATGCTTCGAACTTTGGCATCGGTGCAGCACTATTACAATCACATAATGGTACAAATAAAATGAACCTCATATCAGCAAATTCTCGATTATTCACTCAAGCAGAGCTACGACTCTCAACTCTAATGAGAGAATGTACAGCCATAATATATACACTAACAGAAAATGAATTTCTGATACTTGGATCAAAACATCCAACAGTTTTATTCACAGACCATAAACCAATCATCTTTCTCTTTACACAAAAATCTAACCCAAACCACCGAGTTTACAGATTTCAACTAATTCTAATGAAATTTCCAAACTTACATATAGTTTGGACTGCAGGAAAAAATCTTGCATTACCAGACACCTTAAGTCGAAATACACCACCTGAATTACTTACACGAAAAACAACAGTTGAAATACCCAAAAACATAAAATTCTACCTTGCAGAAAACGAAACATCACCCCGATTGGAATGCAAATATGCAGTAAAAACTGATATTGAACAATCACAAATAAATAGTTTACAACATTTCCCACTTTATTTAGATTGTCAAGATAATCATTATGAAGTTGATTTACTTGGAACATCAACTTTCAAACCAATCCCATATTCTCAATGGATAAAAAATAACACCCAACAAAAACGAACAAAACAACACCCACCTAAGAAAGACCATTTTCCACTAATTGAAAAAGAAAATTTAACTGATAAAATAAATTTATCAGGACCACAAACAAATGATTCAAAATACACAATAAATCAAGTTTTTGACCTTCACGACCCACTTGATACAATACCCTTATCTAAATTAGAAATCGAAAACATTTTTCTCCCCCCAACAGAAATAATTACAATTTCAACACTGAAACAATATCAAAACCTTGACCCTGTAATTCGACAACTAAAATCATGGCACAAATATAAAACTAAACCTATCAAAGCAGATTCAACCATTCTAGGAAACAAAACACTCCTCCGATACTTTCGCAAATTTAACAACACAACAATTAACGAAAATACAGACCTTTTAGAATATAACCTGAATGAATCTACAGTTCCATGTCTCCCTTTAAGTATGATTCTTATAGCTTTTAATATTTCACATACACAAAATATTAAAGGACACTCTGGATCAGAAAAAACATATTCAAATTTTATACAAAACTTTTATTTCCCAAATGCACCAATTTGGATAAAAGTACTATGCAATGACTGTATAGTATGTCAACTAAATAAACCTTACCCAAATCAAAAACAAATAGCACAAAAACAAGATTTTAAAGGACAAAGTTTGTACTTCAATCATCGTATCTCATTTGATACCAAAGGACCAATTTCACCCTCATCAGAAGGAAACTCCTACATTATGGTAATTGTTGACGCATTTACACATTATGTAGCACTTAACCCAGTACCACATTGTAACGCTTATTACGCTTACACAACACTCTATGAACACTGGATAGCAAAATTCGGACTACCAGAAATTTTAGTTACAGACAACGGTACAGAATTCATAAATAATGAAATTATCACACTATGTCATTTATATAACATTAAACACAAACCACGTACATCTCATGCACCTTGGACAAACGGCTTAGTCGAAGGTATGAACCGTTCATTACAAGAATATCTTAGATGTATCATCAACGGAAATGATACAAAATATACCGAATGGTCAGCAGATGTAAAATTATTTCCCTTAGCGTATAATTCACAAATTACGACAACTTTAGGAATGTCACCATACGAAATGGTTTTTAACCAAAAGCCACGCAAACCAATAATGTTTACAGCAAATTCTCATAAAAACGCACAAGGTTATTGTCAACCAAATAAAGACTCAATTTGTTATAACCTACCTTTACATACACACGATGAAGATCATTTTCATCACCCACAAATTCTTAAACTAGCCTCCGGTACACACACCGAATGGATTCTAAATAGAGATAAAAAACACAATGAAATTTATCAAAAAATAACAAAAAAGTTATTACAAAGACAAAACATTAATGAACAAATCAATTCACGTTTTACACCAGCCTCCGAATTAAAAATTGGAACATTTGTTTTAATACCTAATTTTAATACTCAAAAAGGAATTTCTAAAAAATTACAACCCCTTCGAAAAGGACCATACCAGATAATTGCAAAACCCACTGATGTCACATATAAAATTACCGACTCAAACAAAAAAGAAATCGTTCAACATCGAAACAACCTATTACCTTATTACCCAAAAGAATACGCACTCCGCGAATTAACTCAATTATATTCTTTCACAGGATTAAAAATCATTCAAAATGAACCACATCTGAAAAACACAGAACAAAATGATAACCCCACCGAAAATCAAAACACAAAACCAATCGCCATCAAAAACAATACACAAAACCATAAAGAATCCCCAAAACAAAGAAAAAATAGAAAAATGACCGAACAAATAATACCCCAAGAACAAATCGACAAATCAGAAAATAGAAAAACAACAAGACTCCGAAATCAACCACGTAAAAACTATAAAATATTCATCCCCCAATCTAAAATTTTAAAGAAGGTAGAATTTCAAAAGTAATTTTAACATTTGCTTCACAATCTTGAAACCTCCGAAACATTTTTCATTTACATTTTTCAAAATAACATGCTGACAAGTACGTAATAATTCTAGTTCAAAATAGACCAATAGGATTCATCCAATCCGTCACTTTCTCTAACTCAAACTAAGACCAATTAGACGAATCATATAGAACTCCAGGCACATCTATAACTATAACTTTACGACCTCCAGGTCAAAAATAAGCAAACCACTCCAACTTGACAACTAAAATAAATATCACCATAATACCGTACCCCTCCCTTATCTAATAACCCAAAGATCAACAATATTTCCCCAACTCAAACCACGAATGCCCCCAAAGCAAATTTGTTAACTTAGCCTAAAGTAACAAAATGAACATTTTAATTAGCCTAAAGTATAAAAATCTCACCATACCCCGGATCATTTGACAAACAAAAATAAAGAAAAAGACGACCTCCCAGTCACCATAAAAATTGCCCCCAACAATTTTTTACAAAACTCAACCCACTTGTCAAAAAACTAATAAATAATCCGACCACACTAGAAAATCGCCTCAAACAGCAAAAAATATTCGACCAAGAGATCATTTCTTAAATGCTCTTCTCTCAATCAGTTACTCAAATACTCATAAATCTTAAACATTTTTTTACAATACTTGAAACCTTTATAATATTTCTTTTTGATATACTTGAATCTTTTCTAATAATCCTAATCATTTTTTGTAACATTTTTTTAATTTTCTACACTATTCTCGAACTATTCCTCCAACTTTCCAAAACCCTTGATTATATCCACAGGTACGATTTATACAACTTGTCTAAATGATACGAACAATTTTCAGTAGAACCGATATTTTTTTATTGTTTGTAATTTTCATAGCATTCTTATCATCCCTCATTTTGACCATCTGTAAATGTATAAAGAAAGCAATCCTCACATTTGCCCTAGCAACAGTCCTTCTAATTCTTTTTTTGGAAGAATATTATAATAAACACAAAATTTCTCACTAAAGTAATAATTCAAAAAACCATCAAAAATTGCTACCCAACAGTCACAGAATCAGTCTTCACCGACATCATCCCAAGATAACCAAACACCACCTTCAACTACTCAAAATCCTCAAACATCTACACGAATTTCTTTTCAAGACAATCCATACACTTTTGAAGAACGACATGCTCGTTTATCAGAACCACTAGAACCAGTTCAACGACAAGCACCTTTAAGCGAACCAACATATAACCTATATCCAACACTACCACAAGAACTAAGTAGAATAAAAAATTCTAGTCAAAACCAAAATACAGTCGAAATAAATAGACAAATTATACATCCTCGACGAAACAGAAATTTTCAAACTCCCCGAGTTCATTTTGACATACCTCAATCCCCATCACAAAGCACTCCAGAAAACCCCATTGGTATATTACCAGAAACCCCTACGCTTCTTTCACAACGTAGCACCTCAAGCCTACCATCAGATTACTTAGGTTCAACACCAACATCTGAGCAAATACGTGAAAATCCTTTCAACCCCACAAACCAAACATCACGATTCCCATATTGGACTACACATTCATTTACACAAGGTGAACCAAATTTAGTCAATGACCCCATAGATATTTCTACGGATACAACAACATCCTCATCACTACCAGAAACATTATCACTATCATCAACACCATCAATAAGCCAGTTTTCACCACCACCCTTTAACTTAAATTTTCCAAATAATCTCGACGCCAGATATCGAGAACAATCATCAATAAATATTCCTTTAAGACTAGATTGGAATACATTTACAGCACCTCCACCACTATTTGGACAACATCAGGAAAGTAACCGCCTTCATAACTGGGCACTTAATAGATTACAATATCGCCAAGATATTCACAACGATATCCGTGATCACAATATTCAAATACTCCAACAAAACAGTTTACAATTAAAGTTTGAAATTACCGTTAAGTTAAACAATATTACCCAACATCCCTACCCATTAAATCCACCTAACATAACAGCTCAATCACTACCACCACCGTTTATAACTACTGAAGTAATATACAAATACGACAGATATACCAAAAACACAATTGGCTACATTACATTTTATAATCCATACTCAGGATTATCATACACATGTATATTCTAAAACTATTAATTTTTCTCCAACTCCTTTTTCTAGTAATCTCAAATCAAAACATAAACCCTTCCCCTCGTACAGGACCACAAGATTTACTAGTAACACATTACGATTGTGAAGAAAATGAACAAAAAACACTACATAAATATGCAATAAATCAAGTATCACAATGTGAAACAGAACCACAAGCTATAGAAACCACAGATGTAATAGCAACACTCTATTCAAAAGCCCGAGCAACAACAGTTACAGGTTATAAATTCACAGCAACATTTTCCGAAAAGAAAGTACATTGTTCACAAGTCTCGAACGGAAACAAAAACCGACTTGACCATGAATCATTCTATCAAAGTAATATAGAACGTCTTTTACATCTCAATCCCGACGATTGTAAAAATGAATTACTTAGACTAAACATCACACAAAATAAAAACTCCCAAAGAAAGTTAGTTAATTTTCAAGTTTTTCCAGACTCTGTACATCAATCACAACTTGAAAGACACCAAGGACATATAAAACTAGACGAAAAATACCCGTATAGCGGCGCACACGGACGATTAACCTATGACCTACACGATAAACATTGGATACCACACATTGGTATAAATGACCCATCAAACTGCAAAGCAGACACAAAAAATAAAGGATACCAAGAAATAATGTTTTTTGATTGGAAAATACAACTCGAAAAAATACAACTAACACGAGATTTATCAGATAATACAATGATCTATCAAGGAATCCGATTACCTTGTAAAAATGATCAAGGTTATTGCGACCCTACAACGAGAACACAAGCAACAATTGTTTGGTTCCCCGAAGATACATGTACAACATTTCAAGTAGCAAAAATACACGCTCGTATGATAAAATTTCACGAAAAATATTTTATACAATCAATTCCATATGAACAAGTCCATCCATCACGAAAACTAAGTTCTAATTTTAGAAACATAGACAATATAGAAAATAAATTGACACGTTTTCAAATATATCAAGAAACAGAACTTGCATGTAAATACAGGAATCCACTTCACAGAACACAATACTCTGAAATATTAGTTGAATACGAAAAAGGATTCGACATGACCACTGGAAAAGTAAAAATCGACCCATATGCCACAGGTCATCCTCTAAACGAAGGAACATCCTATATACCAGTTAATTTTGAAAAAAGCAACGGACAACCTGGTGGACATCTAAAACCCCATGACACCAGAAGCACACGCTTACAAGAATTATCACTAATGAATACTACATATTTCGGTAATATCCACTATGATATTCATTTAGATATGAAACTAGATTATACAATTAGCCGAATTTTTCAAGAAATGTCACTCTCCGAATTAGAAACACTACACCACCTATGCGAATTAGAACGAACACAAATATTACAATCACTTGCACTAGCAGTATTAAAAATACCCTATGCAGGATACTTATTATCTGGAAATAGATCAAATTTTTTAGACTATGAAGGAAACATCTTATGGTTTTATACTTGTACTAAAAAAGTATCACCACTATACGTTTTTGAAGATAAACGATGTTATAAAAGAATCCCTATCTTTTATAAGAATAAAGTACATTTCGTGGATACACTTTCACGAAGAACCTATTTCTGGGATACCGCAGTCCCATGTGGATCAGAAAACAGCCACAATGTAGTACAACTAAACCCTGATGAAAATAAATATTATCTTCTCACTCCATATCCCACATTAATGCAATCACTCAAAAAATTTTCACCAGAAAGCATTCGCGCTATTGCTCGAAACCCAAATATAGACTTACAATCAATAGGAATCTATTCAAAATCAGATATTCAACATCACATTAGAACACAAAAATTCCAAGAATTATTAACACAAATGGACACTATACAAAGACAATCAATAGACCAAAATTTACGCAAACTTGCAGAAACCGCAGGATTTGCCGATATCTACACGCAAGACTATAGCGGATATTTTAAAGACATTAAAGATTATATATATCTAAACGGTGAAAAATACCGTCCCCAAGATATATCACCAATTAACATTTTTAGCTTTGTTACACTCAAAAATGAGATCCTCGATTTTCTAGGATGGCCCTACTACATCTTAGAAAAATTGACTATTTTATACGCAATGTTTAACTTTATTGGATTTCTTTTCTCACTTTTAAAAGGAATCTACAACACATGTGCTATACACACACAGGTCAATCGACAAGCAAGTGTAGCACGCATACTCTTTGCAGGATTTTTTGGAATCTTTTCTACATCTATAAACAAAATTCTTTTAGACGCACAAATAAAAGAATATAACACAAAAATAACAACACGACAAAATACATACGACGAAGAACATAACAATGTAGACATAACGCCAACGGCACCACAATTACCACCCCTACCAAATAACCATCCACTATCCCTAGTCCCACGAAATTTTCGAAACTTAGCCATCACACATAATCCAAATTTTCGACTCACCACATCACAAAGTCCCATTCAACATATAATGACACACCAGTCACAAGATGATAATACTTATGAACAAATTATTGAACAACCCCATACCACCGCTTTTCAGTCTCAAAATAATCATTTTTTTAGCCCACGATGAGCCGCCAACTTGGATCACTACACCGATCAAATTCCCACCCAACCAATCTTACCTCCCCAATCCCAATAATACCACTTTTTGCTTTTCCGCCACCCGATTTTCCATCTAGTAATGTAACATCAGGCATGAATTCCGATACTAATTCACACATCTCAGTTTTATATTCCATCTCACAACTCAATAACCCGAATATTGAAACCCCCGATGAATTTGCTGACTCAGAACCATCCCCATCCAATAATTTTCATAACTCTTCTAATTTTTCTCAACCCCCTTTTCAACCCATATTATCCAATAACCCTGACCCAATCACTCCCACACCCTCTTATGCTTCCCAAGTTACCCCAACCTACTCCTCATACCATTCTGACCAATCATCTCATTCTCCAGACACCCCCCGAATCTCCCCAGAGCTAGATAATTTTATTACCCTTCAACAACAACCCTACCACCTTAATACCCCAACCATAAACCAAATCTCCTCCACAATAAATTCATCCAACCCCCCTACCCCTACACCCTCTTCAAATTATACTGAATCATTAGCACCATCATCCACATCCACTGAATCTTCACTCAACACTAATAGAGCTTACCGCACTTTTAAAAGAAAGTTCCCCAACCATCCTTTCCCAGCAAAACCAGGAACAGCCCGTGAATACATCAACCACCCCAAGCATACTAACACAAAAGAATTTTTAGCCATCACCTTACCCTCATTCCCACAATACACCTTAAACACCCCCCACGACACTAACGAAACACGCAACTTCGTAGATGAATACGTTTTAATGCCCACTCTCTCTTGGACCTCATATTATCATTTTACTAACCCTCTTTGCTTACCATTATCTAACACTCACATCGATATAGAGCGAAATACGGACATGCTATATCGACTCACTACACCACTAACCGCTAGACAATTTACTTACGTTGGATATAAAAAATCACTAAAAACACACACTGCACCTAGAGCTAACGAATATACACTCGAATACTATGATCACAACATCATCAGAGCTAACCAAGATCAATTCTTAGACGACGATCGCTTCGCTAATCCACAAATTACCGAGAAATTTTTCATCAAGACACCATATATATTCACACTAAACATCTTCGATCGAAAGTTTGATCACATTATTTCAGAAGCACTAACAGACACACAAGCATACGAAAGTTTTAAAGAACGCTTCCAACTATTTTCACTAACCTTTCATTTCCTTGCACCACACGAAAGAGATTTACACTGCTCACACGATATTATGTTGCGCACTAAACAAACCCACACATATAGTTATTATCGCTTCATCCAAAATCACTTTGACCTACACACACCCTCTAGACAACCACACCATCGTTTTCAATTCATTAATTCCAAATACACTTCACCATTTTTCCTAAATTTCACATATTGTATTAAAGACACTAACCTCCATGGTATTCTTCGTAATTATGACCCCATAACCCAAATGTACATCTTCTGTCCCATCACCAAGACCTTCAACGCCGAAGAATCCCGACCCTTCCTTCTCCCGCACGAGTTTGTACAACCCATAGAAATCCCAATTTTAGAATTCATCCACAACACTAAATTCAATCACAAATTATATAATCAAATCCAAAACACACCTTATGAGTTTGCAGTTGGCACTGAAGAACTAACCACTATTAAGTCACTTCAATTGCTTTGGCCACTGCTTCAAACTAAAAATATCATCCGCATCTTAGCTAAACTACTAACAACTTCAGAACTAATTCACGACATCTTCCCCCACGGTTTTTTCCCCGACGACTAACAGGTAAGTATGAATTAAATGAATATAACTAACTAATTGAAATATTAAAAAACTCACCATACTTTATTCATGTTTTCTTTAGATTTTTAGCCTTCATCCGACGATCACCTACAAAAACCACAAAAGACAAATAAAAATCGCAAATTTCATCAAACAGATTTCAAAAATTCTATTAATCTCTTACACTTATAAATTTATAAATTTAATACCAATGCAGTAAATTCATTTCTAAAATTTTCCCCACAAGCAGTAAATCTAATTATGATGAAAATTTGTAACTTAAAATTCCCCCATAACTAGCAGTAAATTTCCAAATTCTATGCAGTAAATCAATAAAATGCAATTGCAGTACTAACCTTTTGATATTCTCATTCATTCGCACAGAAATTCTATCCACACTCGCACAGCTCGCCCACGAAGAATTGTTTAAAATAATGAATTTCAGTTTCAAGTTTTCACACTCAACAACTCTAACATATAATAACATGTTTCAAACCTTCCTTTAACCCGGTTGGAAAGGAATCATATACTAAACAAAACTAACCAACGCAGCTTACTAAATACCACAAATCATAGAATAACAGCATGACTAAGAAAAGGAAACCAACGGTACCCAAACCGGATTAACCCAGTTTAAAACTGGATAATTTATTCTTTTGAAGACTATTATAAAGTCTAAGAAAGAAATAATAAAACACAAAAAAGTCGAAAGACAAACCCATACCACAAACAATTTGATTTTTGAAAAAAGGACACAACCAACAAAACATAAGAAAAACCACAACAAACCCAACATAAAACGTTGTCACATAACAGGACCCCTCACAAAAACCGCATGAAATCATACTCCCACTCCTGGCCTAACCCACCAGGAAGGACGTCCTGAGCATGCTCTATAGCCGGCCTAACCCACCGCGCTACATCCACGCTTTGTGACCACACCACTATTTTTAATAAGAGCTAATCAAGTGTGAGTAACTCTTCAAAATAACCGAACTAAAACAAAAAGCTTTTGTGAAAACAACTAACTAAAATCATTATTAAAAAATATTAAACTAATAAAAGTTTTATAAAATGTAAAATCACATGATGCAATACATAGATCAGAATACAACACCAAGGACGAACATCAAAAGACAAAACGACCCCACCACACTCGAGAGAGAATGACCAACTACAATCAATATGCCGCTCACAATCACAACTCAAAGGATTTAGAGTACGACTTGACCTCGCAGAAAAGGACTTCATTGAACTAGACCAATGACCACCTCGATGACCCAAGTGTACGTACAGATCCGAGTAACCAGGCATCCCCTCCACGCACAATCTCCACGCCATTCCCAAGCTAGATCAGACACAAAAGAAGTTCTCCCCGAAGAACAGAAAAACCTGACATAGCCAACCATTCTGAAAGCAGAATTGATTTTGTTGCAGAGACTCAGTCGTTGTCACAAGAAGAACACAACGTCTTATGTCCCTAACTCCAGCTTCCTGAAACTTCTTTAACAAAGAAGAAGCGGAAGAAAATTATGATGTTCACCAAATACCAACGTCCATCATCCATCCTTGAATTACAGAAGAACTGTTCTAAAAAACTCTGTAAAACCCGGATGGGTGGAACCTGATCTAAACTATATTTTATGATTGGATAAATTAAATGTTTTACCAATGTAAAGTATTTAATATTAACCAATCATGATCCATCTAACTAACAACCCACTTATTTGTAAGTGCTGAAGTTACTTGTAATTTCAGCACCAGAGAGATTTGAATTTAACTTAGAAATTAGTTGGACTCTCCCGAGCACTTCAGCAACCGCAATAAACCAGTATACCCTAGATCTATTGAGCCTAGCAGAGACTAGTTAAACAACCTGAGACTAGATAGTATAAGAGTAAGATTAGGATCGGTATTAGACTAAGAAGTTGCACGAATCTATCCGGCCGAAAATAAGATAGCGTGACGAGCAGACGGTGTACCCTATCCGAAATTACTCTATGAGTTAACCAACTCGGTCCTAACTCACTAGACCAAATTGTTCGTTTCTCTGAACTTCGAGGAACTGTTAAAAAGTGAAATAAATGTTCATTTTAGACCCTTCAAAAAACATAGACTGGTTTTCACAGTCACAAATTGATGGAACAAACTTGAAGTTGCCTGTTTATGCTGACAACTATGAGATAACTTTGGTCCCAACCTTCTGCATTCACAACAAAACTCTTGTTCATTCTCACGGGGTGACGTCTCATTTAGTATACTCAACTGTCTGACCGTCTATGAACAGCCATTTAATTCAAATTAACGTGTTAAAATACCACCCCACCCCCCCCCCTCCCCAAGATCTAATTTTACAACCAGCAGTAGGCCTTTTAAATAACTAGTAGCGGTGGTATGGAGGATCCCGCAACAAGCGAATATAGCTAGATGAACTGGATTCCGCAACTGCTAGTGAATATTTTAGAATGTAAGCGTAACTCTCAAATGTAAGTGTAATCCGCAAAATTTGCAAATGGAATTTGCAAATGTAAGCAAGTTCCGCAATCTTTAAGTGGATTCCACAGTTTTGTTTTTTTTACTGAACTTTTATACTAGCAGTTGAATGCTAGGGCTCGAACTAATATCTAAAACACAGCGGAATTGTTAAGTAAGATTTTAACCACTTTCAGCGGAATCTTAAAACATTGGTTACCTAAATTTGTATTTCTCAACTTTTAGTCTCGATCAACCGAAGTAGTTTCTTCAATGGTTTGGGATCGTTTGAAAAGTAGTCATCGTATGCAATTTTCTTGTCGGGACTCTTTTGATCGTCTGTTTTTAAGGGCTTTGGGTCACTTGGGTACGCATCGTTTTCTTCCCGCAAGTGAACTATAGTAGGGCGTGATGATGAAGGTGGTGTTAATGTTGTCAGGTCTACTAGGTCGACATGATGGCTTTCCATTTCTACCGTAGTTGCTTCCAACGTTGAACATACTGAGACTAAACTAGGTGAACCGAATTCTAGGGCATCACGATCTTCCTCAGTTAGGTCGACTACACTGGTAAATACTCTCTCACCTAGCATCTTGGGAGGCTGCCTAGTTCGCATAGGTCTGGTGTTCTGACGTGTAAAAATTTCTGACAGTTTTTTCGAGGGTGGTGATTTCATTGGAGATGACGCTTTCCTTTTAGCAGTACCGGACAATTTCTGTGTCTTCGTAGTACGGTCAGAATGTGTTTGTTTGGGTCCCGTCTCCGCCATGGTGGTTTGTTCTCCAGTAGGTTTAGGGAACTCTCCTCCGGGATTCTCTGGAAGTACCGGCATTTCTTGGATCGCTTCATTGCCCTCCTCCCTAGTGTCCAAGAGAATCAACTGTGGGGTCGCTTGAAAGTCTCTTTCATTGTCACCGGAATCCAAGTCGATCAAAGGAATCTCATCTAACTCGACCTTCTGGTCGGCGTGGTCTGATGTTTCTAGCTTAGGATCTGTTCGGTCGGACATTAGGTGTTCGTCTCGTTTCGTAGTTTCGAGTAGTGTTTTCTCCTTGAGGTCTCTTAGTGTAATTAAGTCACTAGCATTATCGTCTGACATCTCTTCATGTGGTTCGATCGTCACTCCGGGTTCATTTAGGTAACTTTTAAGAAGTTAGGGTTTGCCCGACGGGCTTGGTTCTTGGTCACTCTCGAGGCCAATCGGTGTTCTCAGTCTCTTTCTCTGTTCTTCTTCCTCTCTAAGAAGAGTTTCCCTAGAACTGTTCATGGCCGCGTTTCGTCTCGCAATGTCAAGCTCTTCAAATTTCCACTGAAGATTTCGTTTCTTTTGGGTTGTTTTTGAGCTTTTAAATCCGACATTTCTTGGAGGTTTTGCAGTTTTCCTCAATCCTTTAGTCGCATAAAATCTAACTAATTGGTCTCGTTTTCTCGGACTTGGTTTCTTCTGGGTGCACTGTCTTTTAATGGCTAAATCAGATTTACGTATTATTTTACCATTTTTTAGAGTCACAGTGTGATCTGATTCCCTTACGATTTCGTCCTTAAGTACTCTATAGTATGGTTCATTTTTCATTCTATCTTGGATTTTTCGATAAACAATGGTCTTACCCGACGGGTTGTTCAGAATTGAGTCCTTTATGCCCAAGGCATCTCTTTTTTCTGACCGGGAGAGGACTTTTACTGGGGATCCAGCACTTGTTGGTACATATCTCACGGCATTTGAGATATCCTCCGAGGATGATGAATTTTCATCGACGTCTCCATCTTCTATGTCGTCAGGGGCATCCCAGTCATGTCTTCGCTCTCGGCTCATTAGTTTTTTGCCTTTATCTATACATAACAAAGTTTTATTCCAATCAAGGTTTTTCGAAGAGGGTGATTTGACCAAATTATGCCAGATAGTGTTTGGGGATCTACCGAAATGTGCTTCGAAAGGAGAGCAGTTAAGCGACTGTTGAGTTACTGTTCTTAAGCATTTTATTATTTTCAGGAGTGCAGATTCTAGTGAAGGTTTTGGACGTTCTTGTGCCATAACCAGGAGTCGTTCCTTAATGGTCCTGATAAGACGTTCCACTAATCCGGTAGCTCTATGATCACCCACTGGGCTAAATATCACCTTTATGTTGTGATCGTGGCAGAATTCTCTAACTTCCTTGGAGATGAAACCAGATCCTTGATCTGTTCTAATTGTTCTAGGTATCCCGTGTAAAGCAATGTATTTACTAAGGAAGTTTATAATAGATTTTGCCGATGTACTGGATGTTATTTGAGCTGATGGGAATTTTGAAAATCTGTCTACACACACCAATATGTATTTTTTTGTTCCCCATACTAAAGGTAACGGACCAGCGAAATCTAATTCCATTTCTTGGTTTGGTTCTTCGACCATTGGGAGTTCCCCTAGGGTATTGTGTTTTATAAGAGGTTTCAAATTTTTACCTGCTTTCACGCACTCTATACAATTTTCGCCGTGGACTTGGATTTCACGGTAAATTTTCGGCCACCAGATGTATTGCGTTGCCAGGCTTTTCATTGCGAACTGGCCGGGGTGGGCTTCGTGTAGTCTGTTCAGCATAGTCGATCTTAGGCATGCTGGGATTACTAAACGGTTGTCCAAATAGAGGCATCCTCCACTGACATGTAAGTTATTCAAATATGACTTATAATAGTTTCCCAGTTGTAGGATATCCTGTTTTCGGTCTTCCTCGATTGCCTTGATTATCTTTTTCAGAATTAGATCTTGTTTCGATAAGAGGGACATAAATTTAGAGTCAAATATTTCCGGCCAAGAGAAAGGGAATAAGTTAACTGTTTTCTTTTTGCTAGGTGATCTATTCTCGGGTTTGTCCGACGGGTTACTAGTATTTGGTGTTAAAACGTCCGTGTTTTCTTTAGTAGTGAGTTCTTTTTGTTGGTTAAATTCAATTTGTTCTGCCATTTCTTTCAGGATTTTAAAATTCGTAAAAAAGTCGTTAGTTTTGCAAGATGAGTCACACAGTTCTGTACGCGAGTGAGAATTTTGGCACACTGAAATGTTGGAATGGTTAGATATCGCTTGGAAAGTTTCAGCGGCATTAGCAATTCGTTTCTCACGTTCTATTTCTTGACTGGTCATATGATCTGTTGACTGGCCAATCGCATTGCAAGAAGTGACGTCATGTGCTAAGAAATGTTGAGAGAATTTATTTCTTATTTGCGCCCACGAATTTTTTGGCATAAGGTGATCAAAGCCTAAGAGTGTACTAATCTGGTTTACTGAAGCGATAACAAACTTCTCGTCATCCAGAGAAACTGGTACGGGTTCACCCGATGGGTGTCGGGATATATAATCGACAAATCCCATATCTTTACCGGGTAAATGTTCTACGGTAAAGTCGAACGGTAATAGTTTATCCGCCCAACGGGTGAGGCGTGATTGGGCCGTTTTAGTGTATTTATAGTCTTTCAGTGCTCCTATTAAGGCTTTGTGATCTGTTAAAATTGAGAATTGTTTACCCAGTAGATAATTTTTGAAATGATCTAGTGCCCAGACTAATCCCAGTAATTCGAGTTCGTTAGTGCTGTATTTTAATTCGGCGATATTCAAAAATCTGCTAGCGAACGCTACGGTCTTCCAATTCCCCCAATGGTCTTGTTCGATTGACGCGCCCAATCCTAAATGTGAGGCATCGCATTTCACCCGAGTGTTCAGTTTTACATCGAAATGGTGGTTCGTCACCGTATTACAAATTTCGTTCTTGATTTTTTCAAACGCTTCCGTATGTACTGTGGACCACTTAAATGGTTTATTCTTTTGCATAAGTTCTCTGAAGGCTGTTGATAAGGACGCTAGGTTTGGTATGAACTTATTAAATTGGTTAATCGATCCCATTAAGGATCTGATGTCTTTAATACAGTTTGGTTCTTTTAGGTTTCTGATTGCGTCAGATTTATGTATTAATGGTGTCGTCCCTTTTGCGTCGATTCTAAATCCCAACCATTCTATGTTATGAGTTAAAAACGTGCATTTTTCCCATTTTATGGCTAGTCCCTCGTCATCTAGCGTTTTTAACACATTAATGACTAGCTTTTTATGTTCTTCCTCGCTACCTACGGTGGCGATTAGGATGTCGTCAAGATAACAATGAGTATTTGGTAGTTTTTCCGTCAAACGGTCCATTATACGTTGAAATTCATTGGGCATATCGCCTAGTCCATAGAATCCGGTTTTAAAACGGTATGAACCCGTTACTTCTCCCCCCACAATGTTAAAATTACACTGATTACTTGCCTTTTTCGAAAGCGGAATTTGGCTGTAGGCGTATTTTAGATCTTTCGACGAAAACCAGATGTTTCTTTGATCGTGGCCGCTAATAGTGACTGCAACGTTGTCAATTAGTTCGAATAGATTCGGCATTTGATATCTATTGCGAAATATTTGTTTGTTTAGTAGTTTTGAGTTCAACGCTAGTTTTATTGATCCATCCCTTTTTGCTGTAATCACGATAGGGGAAATAAAACAATCTTCAGAGCATCTAGATAGTTTTTCAATGTGTCCGTCACTTAATAATTGGTCGATGCATAGTTTGACTTTGGGGAGAAGATGGATTGGGATACGTTTCCCTTTCACCTGTATCGGTTTTATCGGCTCGTTAAAATAAGTATTAACTACGTAGTTTTTTGATCTACCAGTTCTTTTTATAAGGTCTGGAAAGTGCTTTGATATGTATAATTTAAACTCACGTTGGGATGGTGTCTCTTGGTTTTGATACTGTTGGATGTCGGATGCGAATTTTATTTGATTGACATTTGTCCCGATGGGTGGTACTTTCTGGTTTTCCCGTGACTTTGACCCGTTGGGTGGAGGTTGTTTTTGAAATACTACAATACCCAAATTCGGTAGGATGTCATTTCCTAGTAGATTTCTTTCAGCCCCTTCTGTGATAAAAAGTTTTTGATCATTAGCCTCCCATCCTTTCGAGTGGATTTTCACTCGAACTTTTCCAATAATATTGATCGTACTCCCGAAACCCTGGTATGCTTTCTTTGTTATCTCGTCCACAGGTTCTAGCTTTACAAATCTGTCTCGTATCTTCAGTTCGTGTAGTAGGTCTTTTTTCATGAAGGAAACTGGGCTTGCAGAGTCAATTTGAATCTCGGTATAGTAGGGGTTGAAATTTCCCAGAGCTACTTTTAGTGTCTTTTTCAATTCTAATCCTTCGTGATTGAATACTGTTCTCAATCCGCGCTCTATTTTGTCTTCAACGGCATTTATTTGGTTATCTGTGTCGATGGCTAGAACTAAGAAGTCGTCTAGGTTAACCTCAAATTCGGGATTTTCCTGCGGGTTGGCCCGGATAATTTCGTTTTCTTGGGGTACCCGATTCTGATCGACGATGTTAGTTTGAGTTTTTGCTGAACTCCTACAGTGTTTAGCAAAATGTCCTTTCCGTCCGCACGTATTGCAGTTTCTATCTCTAGCCGGGCATGTGGATAGGTGTCCTTTTTTGAATTGCTGACCGCAATTACGGCACTTGTTATTTTCAACTATGTTTAATGTTGGTTCGTTTTTCACGTATTGTGATCTTGGTCCTGGGTTGTAAGTTGGAAATTTTAGATACTGTTGATGAATTTTAGTACCTTTTTCGTGAACTAATACGTAAGATAGTACGTTTTCTGGGGTCAAGTATTCAATGCATAGTTTCTTTTGGATCTCGACATTTCTCATGTTGGTTATGAAAATGTCTCTGACTCGAGTTCCCCCAGTTTACAATTTTTTGCTAGTTCTGAAAGAATTTCATGGAATTTTTCTAAGGACTCATGTTCTTTCTGTCTTCGGCCAACAAATTTAAATCTTTCGTATGTTAGGTTTGTAGTGATCGTGAAAGTCGTTTTTAATAGTTCCCAAAATTCTGCGAAATTAATATCCAGAATTTTTTTTCCAGGATTTTTATGAGAGAAGCATTTCTGTCCTTCTTTCCCGAGTGCTAGGTATAGCTGTGATTTGAGCTTCTTGTCAATATCTCCTATTTGAAGTCCGTTAAATTTTGCGTTATCTTCCGCCCTTCTCCTTCTTAATTCTTCGTTGTAATTTTGTACTGCTACTCTATGACGTTCCTCTTGTTCGGCCCGACGGGTCTGATCCTCGGATGGGTCCAGTGGTTCTGCCATAGGGTAAATTAGTTCATCTCTTATCGGTGGGTTAATTACATCTTCGATGTCTTTCGCAATAATTGTCAGTTGGAATTTTTCCGCCCACCTTTCCCAGTCATGTTGATTTTCGTTTGATGAGTTGTTCCAAAAAAACTCTAGTCCGCGTAGGTTTGATTCATTAGACTGCGCCATGTCATCTTTCGGCTCACAAATCATTGTCAGTTTTTGAGATGCCATGGTTTAATGTTTGGTTCAGAAATCAGTATTTAGCTCAGAAATCATCATCATTACTTCAGATGAGATGGTCAAGGATTTTTGAGGGAGAAGTCTCGTGATGGCTTATTGAAATAAAGGACGGCTCGATTGTAATTTTGGAAAACTGATCAATTGGATTGAAAAATCCACTTTTCCTTGAAACAGAAAAACAAAACTAAGTTAATCGGAAAATAATACAAAAATAGAGAAGTTTTGTTTTTTAATTTCAAGCAATTTGAACAATTCGATCGAAAGAAAAATTCATTAAGAAAAAATAAATATTTTTTCTAATAATTGTTGAGCAATGTGATCAATTTTTTCGGTTCTTTTCTTTTCTATCTCCTCGGTTGTTCGGTTTTCATTATTTACTGTATCGCCACACTCAAGATATCCACCTTCAGTTATTTTTATTGGCTTTTGCATTATGGTTTGTTTTTTGAATAATTTTTCCGATAAATTTTTCGTTTGCCTATCTTATTGAAGTTAGTTTTCTCGTTCCACAGCTGTTTATCCACCGGTAGAAGAAGAAAAGGGCCGAATGCATCTCTCGGGCACAGCTTTAACCAATTTCTTAGGCATTATCATTTTTTTAGGGAAGAACATTGCGATTGGATTAATTGTCATCCCTTCTGGACTTAAGATGCCCAATGGCTTGCAGGGCAGTTTTAAGTTCGCAGACACAGACGATGATTTGCAGAAATGGATTTTAGTACTTTCAGCATCTAGGATGAGCCTGTTTTGAATTGACGGAACAAGTTATACAGTTGATATTGAGATACTGAAACGCGAACTTTACTGTTGAATCTGAGTGAAAGAACTTTCATCAAAAACTAATAGCTGTAGCGAATTTTATTTCAAAAAAGGACCACGTTATTTTGAATTGAGGAGAGCCATTTCGACTCGACAAGGTATCTAATTGGAACCTAATTTGCGAAACGTTGCAACGATGTTAATATTATAAAAGTACGGAACAGCCGTTTCTTGTAAATTACCATAACTTACTGTAACTTACTCATTGAAATCAACAAGAAAAACTACAAGTTTTTTATGGAAACTATTAAGAATATTTCTGAACCTGAGCAGTGACCTGCAGGAAAACTTTGGATAGTAAGCTTGTTCGTCTCATCAGCTTCAGTTCAAACACGAAGGGTTATCTCATATTTTCATTCGAGTGGTTTTATATATGGAATCAATTGAACATGAGGCGGCAGTGAACTTAAAGAAGCAGCAACAACTTTATAGCAATAAAATTTGAACTTACAGCTGTTCAATCTCGCAAAGAGATCAAGCTCATTAAGGCCCACCATTTGATCTGTATGACAGTACCAAAGAGAAGAAACCGTAGATTTGTGGTTCCCATCCTTGAATTGATCAACTGAAACAGTAGAAAATTCTGATTTCGTGCCGACAAATTTGACAAAATTTCATAACAAAAATCCAAATCAAAGGTAAATTGACAAAAGGTGAAGAAAGAACGATAGTTGCTTCTATATTATTTGAGAGATGATAAGATCAAAACAAGTTAATCATTGCGAGCCCGTTTTGTGATTCTACAATGATCCCAGGTTTAGTTTGAGCCATAAATGACTTTAGGCTCTTGGGCACATGATTATCGACACGCGTGGATCCTATAACAATAGAACTCATGCTTACTAGAGCAATAAAAATTTTCTTACTCAGTTCGAAAACTTGTTTGGAAATTGTTTCCACTTCGGATTTGATCTATTGGGAATGGTACAAAATATCCCGGCTTTGAAGGAATGGTACAGAGACAAAAAAATTCATGAATTTTTGCTTGAGTTGTCAGAAAAAATGAGCTGTCAAAGAAACACAAAACAATTGTTAAAGATTTTAATTAGTTTTGGTGACACTTTTGAGTCCTCAGAGATCGAAATAGATAGATAGATAGATAGATAGAGAGAGAGAGAGAGGGAGAGAGAGATGTCTTGCTTGGATCGATGTCCTGCATGAATCATATACTAGAGGAAGAATGTACTGTCTCCAGTTTTTTCTAATATTGAGGCGGAATTGTGTCTCTGGTGTTATAAAAATGTTTTTAAGTTTTAATTATTTCAATAAAAATGATGTATCAAATTAAATTGAAATTAACCACAAATGCTCCATAATCTCAATCAGAGCCAACAGCGCAATTGCCGATTAGGAGCAGCTGAATGGCTCCTCATCTTTCCGCTCGTGTCGGGAAAACCTGGAGGCCGTCATCTGTTATCCACGATGGATAGAATTGTAACCTAGAGTCAAGTCATGCATGAAAACTGTCAAAAATAAATGAACTGTCAAAAATAAATAAAACAATTGGAAAAGATATTCATAAATTTCCTTGAGAGATTTGAGTCCTGAGAGATGGATAGAGAGACAGAGAGGCATTTGTCTTGTGTGAGTCGATGTCAAGCATGTAACTCAATCTAAATTTCTGCAATTCAGTTGTTCAGTTAGTTTCAGTTGTTCAGTTCAGTTAGGGTTAACCGTTCAGAGTTTTATTAATGAAATTGGCCTCATATATGTGGCTGTCAAACTGAAATCCATCCATCCGCAAGCTCAGTTAGTTCGCTTTTGAAACTTTTTATGGATTTGGCCGATAAAAAATAAGATGAAACAATGAAGTTCTCTGTTTTGGTCAATAAGCCTGTCTAACTGGATCCAAATGACAAGATCAACCACAGTGACGCGGTTTATTATACAGATACGCATGATCGAACACAAAACAAAAAAAGATGGAACTCGAAAATTAAGTAAAAACATCAAAGGTAAAATTATGGTTCAGATGAGTGCTGGTTAGAATCTCTCTCTCAATTCGCCATAGTCGATTTTAGGAAACACTCTAATCTGAATGTCATTCGTGCTACGGGTGCTGCCTGAAACCACGACTAATCTTTGCCGTTGTTTACCGAGAGCTTCTGTTTTGCGGATCCGTACCAGAGGAAGTTGATATCTTCTCAGACCCGCTCATTGGGTACCGGAAGTGGCGAAATTAAATCTGGTACCGGAGGAAGGGGCGAGAAGACTTTTGGTAGTGTTGAAATGAACTGTGGTACCAGATGAATTTGGTACTTCGGGAAGTTGTACCAGCTGGCGCACCGATGGGCATCTGGCATGTGACGTCCGAGTTTTGGTAATTGTCAATGCCTGTCACTTTGTTCTTCAGCGAGTTCTGCTTATTGTCGGAGCTGACTGTCAGTTCGGTCAAAACAGGTGCTTCCTTCGGCTTTCATTCGCACAATATTAGTGTTGCGTGCGAATTCTTCGTAAGATCCTGCTCGTCATCGTTGGATTCCTGGTTGCACCAGGAACCCGCAACCTACTCGTTCCTGCACGGTTCTTGTTTGTCCCATGTCGTCTTGCTGGTCGTCTTTGTGGTCCTGGTCATCTTTCTGGTGGTGGTTTCCCGACGCATTTAGTTTTGTAGTCCATCTCGTTGTCTGCCTCGTCGACGTAATCGTGAATTTGTCTACTTCAATTGATTCGCTTTTTGCTAAAAAAAAATTGAACATGAGTACAAAAAATGAATTTTCGTTCTTGATTTTAAAAAAAATATTGATCGATGGGTTCAAATTTTTTTTTAAAATGAACACATCTCCAGTCACTCTGATCATTGCTAATGTCTTCGGCACAGATCGTATTCGTCCTGTCCCGCTTTTATTGGAATGGTGCTTAACACTCATCACAGGTATCCTGCATAAAAGCATAACTTATCTTAGTAGGAGAAAGCAGCTTTCTTTTTTTTTCGCCCAGATCTTCGACTAGCCTAAACTGTCTCCTAGCATGCGGGCGACATCATATGCTCTGCAGCTCTGCAGCAGTCACTGAGGCCCTTCTTGCCACAGATAACGCAAGTCAGTTTCTTCAGTCATCCCTCTCTCCCCTCGCATGAATTTTTGTCAAAACGGTGGACCATGTTGCTCTGTTGCGAGAAACTTGTTACGAGTCGAAAAGAAAAAAACAACAAATTACCCAAAAAAAAACTAAAATTGAATAAAAATTAGTGGAATCCGCAATACAGTCAATTCAACAGTTGAAAACAAATTGAACTATCTGCCGAAATTGAGAACAATTTCTTAACAACTCTCAGTGGAATCCAGGGTCAAAAGTGGCAGAATAAACTTTTGAGTCTACTCCTTTAGGATGTGAAGCCGGTATCGAATTTTTTAGGGAAAATAAACAAGTTAGTTAAACTTTTTTGAAACCTCCATTTTGTTGGGTTCCACTTACTAATTGCGGATTACTCTTACAGTTGCGGATTCTGCACCAGCTTAAACTCACTATACACATGTTTTATTATTTGTTTGTGGGTTCCACAAACTGTTTGGCAAAACTTAATTCGAATTTTAAAAATTTTGTTGAGGATTCCGCAAAGTTGCCTGTTTTTGGGGCAATTTTCAGCAATATACTGTTTTGGCTATTTGTTCGTGGAATCCAAAACGGCAAAGATGATCAAAGAAAAATAGCGAAAAGCAGATTTTAGCATGTAGCGGAATCCGCTTACAGTTCACAAAATGCACAGTTTCGCCTCGTAAGGGGGGTAAACTTGATCCGGTTTTTTAAATCAGAGTTTGGCCGGAACAAAAAATCAAGAAAAGTAATGGCATTAAATAAAAATCTACGTCAAGACATATATACATAATGCTGCGTCATCCTGTCAGGCTGCCCCTACTATCTACAATATGGAGAAAGGATGCGAGTATAGAGTGTATTACGCAGCCAGATGTAAACTACCAACCGGGGGCATTCTAAACTCACAATTCGTGTCCTACAACGAATCTTTCTGTACAGGTGATTGTTGATTTAAAGCTATTATAGTTTTGCACGCAATATCTCCCTACTTTTGAAGTAGGGATGATGTTAAGCAGATCAATTTCAGTTATAATTTCAAAATCTGTTCATATACATGTTTGTGAATAGGGCTCTTGGAGTTTAAATCTAAGGTGCCCTGATACATTACGCAACTCAATTACTATTATGAGCATAGAAAATTTTATGACATTTAACGAGTAAATATGTAATCTAATTTGAATCGGACTTTTATATAATGTTGATATCTTAGAAAACTTGCGATTCGATAAAAAACACGCACACTATATACATAATTATTCAGCTGTGACTACAATTGAGACTACAGATGTCTTATGGCAAGCTGTTCACAAATCGTGGTCGAGAATTGACCACACAATTTTTTGAAAATTCATATGAAATGCTTTCAAGGAAAATGTCAGACGTAGTCGCAACGAAGAGCTTTTTAACAAAATATTGATTCAAAAACTGTTCAAGTGGCATTTTTACCAACTTTCAATTTTATCTTAATCTATTCAAAGTAGAGTCTGATTTAACCAACCGGGTCGAGGAGCTCGACTCAAGTTCTGACTTGCTCGACCCAAAATTTGTATGTTTCGACCGTCCTGACAAGAACCTAGTTTGTTTCGACTCTCTCGGCCAAGTTTCGACATATTTCGACTTTGTTTGACCTATGTTTCGACAATTTTGGGCCTAAGTCGGTTTGTTTCTACTTAGTCGACTATCGACCAACGTGGCTGAATTCGAACTTAAGCTATATATGCCTTTGGTTAAATTTTGATGGCAATATTTGGCACATGGAACAACCTATAAAAATCACCGTTATGCGAAGTTTTTGCGGTGAAACTTGAATTGAAGTTTGCAATTTGAAGGATGCGAATTGAATCTTCTAACTTTTTGCTAATTTCCGAGGACGGCTTTCATACACGAAAAACAACTATCACACAGAGTCTTCCAAAACAATCCCGGTTTCACCTCCATAGACCAAAAATGCTAATCATACAATTCCATAAATTAAGTCTTTGAAAAAATCCTAGTCATACAAATTTCATACATTTTGCTAAAATGGTGTCGTCGAATTTTCAAAAAAAAACTTTTCTTCTGTTTTGGCATAAGATTCGGTGTATCGTACTACATAACAAAGAAAAACTATTTGTTTGACCTCTGTTTTGACTCTTTTGGGCCTAAGTCGGTTTGTTTCTACTTAGTCGACTATCGACCAACGTGGCTGAATTCGAACTTAAGCTATATATGCCTTTGGTTAAATTTTGATGGCAATATTTGGCACATGGAACAACCTATAAAAATCACCGTTATGCGAAGTTTTTGCGGTGAAACTTGAATTGAAGTTTGCAATTTGAAGGATGCGAATTGAATCTTCCAACATTTTGCTGATTTCCCAGGTCGGCTTTCATACACGATAAACAACTATCACACAGAGTCTTCCAAAACAATCCCGGGTTGATCTCCATAGACCAAAAATGCTAATCATACAATTCCATAAACTAAATCTATGAAAAAATCCTAGTCATACAAATTTCATACATTTTGCTATAATGGTGTCGTCGAATTTTCAAAAAAACTTTTCTCTTGTTTTGGCATAAAACTCGGTGTATCGTACTACTTAAAAAAGAAAAACTTTTTGTTTCACCTATGTTTCGACTCTTTTGGGCCTAAGTCGGTTTGTTTCTACTTAGTCGACTATCAATCAACGTGGCTGAATTCGGACTTGAGCTATATGCCTTTGGTTGAATTTTGGTGGTGATATTTGACACATAGAACAACTTATAAAAATCACCGCTATGCGAAGTTTTTGCGGTGAAACTTGAATTGAAATTTGCAACTTGAAGGATGCAAATTGAATCTTCTAACTTTTTGCAAATTTCCCAGGACGGCTTTCATACACGAAAAACAACTATCACGCAAATTCTTCCAAAACAGTCCCGGGTTGACTTCCATAGACCAAAAATGCTAATCATACATTTCAATAAACTAAATCTTTGAAAAATCAGTAATCATACAAACTTCTTACATTTTGCTAAAATGTTGTCGTTGAATTTTTAAAAAACTTTTCTCTTGTTTTGGCATGAATTTCGGTGTATCGTACTAAATAAAAAGAAAAACTTTTTGTTTGACCTAAGTTTAAATTGGTTTGTTTCTCTTTAGCTGACTATCAATCAACGTGGCTGAATTCGGACTTAAGCTATAAGCCTTTGGTTGCATTTTGGTGGTGATAATTGACACATTTGGCGAATTTTTTGCGGTGAAACTTGAATTGAAGTTTGCAATTTGAAGGATGCGAATTGAATCTTCTAACTTTTTGCTAATTTCCCAGGACGGCTTACTTACACAAAAAACACATATCACGAAGATACTTCCAAAACAGTCCTCGTTTAACCTCCAGAGACCAAAAATGCTAATCATACAATTCCATAAACTAAGTCTTTGAAAAAAAACTGATCACACAAACTTCTTACATTTTGCTAAAATCTTGTCGTTGAATTTTCGAAAAACTTTTCTCTTACTTTGGCATACAGTTCGGTGTATCGTACTACATAAAAAAGAAAACATTTTTGTCAAAAAAACGCTTATCAAACAATTTTCATGTATGGAAAATGTATAATAAGAGCATTTTTTTGATGGCGACGACAAGTATTTTTGAAATTGCCCCGAGTTTATTTTGTAATTTTTCAACCGCAAATTGATTTTTGTACTGACACAAACACTTTTTTCAAAATTTTTTTTCAAATATTAGTTTTTTGTATGTATAACGTTTCTCTTGTTTTGGCATAAAATTTTTCTGTTGTTTTGGCATAAAATTCGGTGCAATCCATTCTAGATAAAAAAGAAAAACTTTTTGTTTGACATATATTTCGACTCTTTTGAGCCTAAGTCGGTTTGTTTCTACTTAGTCCACTATCAATCAACATGGCCGAATTCGGGCTTAAGCTATATGCCTTTAGTTGCATTTTGGTGGGGATATTTGACACATAGAACAACCTATAACAATCACCGTTATGCGAAGTTTTTTGCGGTTAAACTTGAATTGAAGTTTGCAATTTCAAGGATGCGAATTGAATCTTCTAACTTTTTGCTAATTTCTCAGGACAGCTTTCATACACGAAAAACAACTATCATGCAGATTCTTCAAAACAATCCCGGGTTGACCTCCATAGACCAAAAATGCGAATCATACAATTCCATAAACTAAGTCTATGAAACAAACTAATCATACGAATTTCTTACATTTTGCTAAAATGTTGTCGTCGAATTTTCCAAAAACTTTTCCCTTAATTTGGCATAAAATTCGGTGTATCGTACTACATAAAAAGAAAAAAATTTGTCAAAAAAAGGCTAATCATACAATTTCCATGTATTGAAAATGTATGACAAGCATTCTTTTGATGGCAACAAGTATTTTTGAAATTGCCCCAAAATTTTTTTGTGTTTTTTTTTTCAACCGCAAAATTGATTTTTGTACTCACACAAACATTTAAAAAAAAAAAATTTCATGCAAATTTTATTTTTTGTATGTATAACGTAGTCCTGGATATACTAATTTTGGATTTTTTTCCTTTTTCTTTATAATTTGTGCCAATAATTTGCCAAAATTTAAAAGTTCGTTACTTTCGTTATATTAGAACATTTACAGATTTAATTCGTTACAGAATTAAAACATTTCAGGCTGTTTCCAATACATTTTAATGCGAGGCGGCCAAACTTTTGTATACTACGTTTGAGTAACCAAGGCTTATGTCATTTGTGTTCGGTTACGAACACAACCAAAAAATTGTGAGAAAAAAAATGTTAAAAATCAATTTTTTTGGTTTATGGAAAAATGCTAGTCATACAATTTCCATATGTGAAAAAATACTAATCATAGACCTTTGTTGCAATTTTCGGTACTTTTGGAATTGCTTGGAATGTGTATGATTAGCATTTTTCCATATATGAAAACTGTATGACTAGCATTTTTGGTCAACCCGGGATGCTTGTCAAACAACTCCAAAAACGACAAGACTGCTCGCATCAGGGCGAAGCGCTGAATGTTCCGACTGCCTTTTAAGGTCTATGGAGTAGTAATAACATGAAAAAAATAAATCTCATAAAACAAAATAAATTGAATAAAAAGTTACAATGGTGTTTTCAAGTTACAAGCACAAAGTAAAAATTTCGGTCGAAAAAGTCGATCATATTCGTAATATAGGTCTAGCACTGCATGTATTTTTTATCGTACTGTTTTTTTCGGATATTTTAAATAGGATATTTACATAACGCATAAACATCTGCTCAAAATTGAAAAAAAAATTGTTCAGATTGTGTACAAAAAAACGTTGTTTTGTTTAGAGCCTGAACTACCAACCGTCTTCAGCTCACTGGCAGATTTTAAAATAACCGAGACCACACTAGAGATAAATGGATTCGGAGTGCCCTCAGGGCAATACAGTTACATTGCGTTCAAGCCTCTTAATCAAGCGAACTGTGGAAAACCAATCATCGGGAACTTGACCAGAGGAGAGACTGATCTTAAGAGGAAAGACTTGGTGCCCGGCTGTGACTACCATCTGAGATATTCTGCCGTCTGTCGTGCTGATACAGGCTCAGTTGAGTCGGCTATAAACTATTTGGACATTTGCACAAGTAAGCGTAAAATACAAATATCATTGCGTTTCAACATCTACTATAAAGTTTCAAACAGTTACAA
This sequence comes from Symsagittifera roscoffensis, assembly GCF_963678635.1. NCBI lineage: Eukaryota > Metazoa > Xenacoelomorpha > Acoela > Convolutidae > Symsagittifera > Symsagittifera roscoffensis. Next base: position 2,818,511 of record NC_087063.1, on the reverse strand, counting down.
ATTCAAGTGATTGGTGAAAGAAATTGCGCTTTCTTTAAAAAAACACGAAACTTTTTTATAATTGCATTTTTGCCGCGTAACAACGGCGCCGAATTTTTTTGCAAAGCTATTTATTTATTGGGTTTTGGGCATCTAAGGTTGTCCGGGTTGAAATTGGTCCATTTTTAGGTGTCCTTGTTTTCCTCAGAGAGTGCTGAATCAGCCTAAATTTTAGCCAAAACCGGAATTCGCACCATTGAAAGTACAGAGGCGACTAACTTTTCGAACGTGTCGCGACTTTTTTTTCGAACCGCCGCGACTAATTTTTTGACCGTCGCGACTAATTTTGCGACCATCGCGACTAATTTTGCTACCATCGCGACCGAGATAAGATACTTCCAGAGATTTGTCCGCGACTTATAACTGTGTCCCGACTACGGATTTTCGGTCGGGGAATCAACATTTCCGCGATCGATAAAGTCAAAAAAAATAGTCGCGGACCTTGACCCGGGCTGTGGAAATCAAAATTTTGGAAAAGCGAAGTCTTTAACTTAATTCTAGAACCTAATCACCCCTTTTACCCAAGAACCACAAAATTACCTTCTATTGGAAAAAAATGCAGAAAAAACGTTATGAGTGAATTTGAACGGCTTAACTTTGGCCCTAATAAAATTTTCCCGAAGAGTTCAATTTTGTTTTTTAAATAGGTAGCAGCTGTATGAGAAGCAGCGGGGACACTTTTTTGATGGCTATTGTACGATATAGTTCCTCACATGCGACATATCGTTCGGTGTTTCCTCGCAACACAAACTCCTACACTGTAATTTTGCGGGTCTTGGGTGAAAGGGTGATTAGGTTCTAGAATTAAATTATACACTTCGCTGTTCCAATAATTTGATTTCCACAGCCCGGGTAATTTTTTTACTTTATCGGTCGCAGAAATGATAATTCCGCGACCGAAAATCCGTAGTCGGCACACAGTTAAAAGTCGAGGACAAACTCTGGAAATATCGTATCTCGGTCGCGAGGGTCGCAAAAATAGTCGCGATGGTCGCAAAATTAGTCGCGGCGGTCAAAAAATTAGTTGCGGCGGTCGCAAAATTAGTCGCGGTGGTCAAAATTAGTCGCGGCGTTCGAAAAAAAAAATCGCGGCGTGGTCGAAAAATTAGTCGCGGCGGTAGAAAAGATTGTCGCCTCTGTACTCTCATGGAGTCCATTTCCTGTCTAGGGCTTCCAAACCTACCATGCTAACCATCATACTTTTTTGCGCTGATTTATTGTAACTTGTACATTTTTTAGATCAAGCTGTTTCTTTCGCACAGTCATAGTAGGTTAACATAAGTAGCCACATAATCGAAGAATAACTCGCGGCTCGGTCGAACAATTAGTCCGGTATGTTCGAAAAAATTGGTCACGGCGGTCAAAAAATTAGTGCGGCATTAGTAAAAATTTGTAAAAAAAATAGTCGCGGCATGGTCGAAGGCAATGTTTCTATCAGTATAAAATGGGTTTTTATTATTCTCACAGAAAGTTGGCCGACTCTGACTTTCTCGTTACTTTTGTCATGAGGCAACCTTCGGTACCTCATTCTATTCTATTTACTTATGTGTATCTTATTTAACTATGTCTTAATTATCTACTTATTGTGCAGTAAATTGATTCACGAGAAAGGACAAATCTCACCAGATAAATCGTTTGTCACTTGAGAATCTGAAGCGGTCACTTGCGAAAGCCTTAAGTATGAATTCAATTAGCTGTGAGTCTCAAAGACAATATTTCACCGGGAGAGCTACTAGTTGCCCCAGCAGAAAAAGTGGATGAACCTTACCCGAAGCCTGAAGCACCGGGGCCGGATGAAAATGCAGCAGATGTAACCAATAGGAATCACAGAGTTGCAGCAGCTAATAGAAGAATCGATGAGTACAATCTAGAGAGGAGAAGGAAAGGACCTCGCATGGTGTTACCATGAGGCAGAGGCGCGTCTGAAATCGCGACTTTTCCTCGCTCTGGGAAATGATGGGAAAAAAACAATTTTTGGATTCTTACCCTCATCTGGACCTCAATACTAGCTCTTTATTGATTTTCACAAGTGCTGCGAAGATCTTTTCAAGGCAGAGCGGGACTACACAGTCGAAAAGATTAGGTTGTATAATACAATTTTCATGCTGGATAATGACTCATTCTCATCATTTTACGCCCGACTTAGCGCTCAAACTGCGCTGTGTAATTGGCCGATCAATCAGGAAAGAGCGACGTTGAAAGATTTGTTTATTGGCCGTATTCGCGACGTTGAGGTTCAGAGGCAATTAATCAGAGCAAAAGCTAATCTTGACGAAACTCTACAACTGACCTTGGAGAATGGGGCTAAATTGTCAGAACAATTTCAGAAATTGCTCCCGCATAACAACGCCACTTCTAGTACTACAAACTCTATTCTAATCAAGCAGGAACCAACCGGGGAGGAGGTGTAAGTCGTCCTCAACAAGGTCAACATCAAATTAAACCATGTTTTTTTTGTGGTAACCCGTTTTCCCTGGAACATCGCCGGTCGTGCCCTGCTAGAGAAGCTACATGCAATGCTTGCAAAAAGAAGGGTCATTTTGCTAAGGTGTGTAACACTACAAAACGACGTGTTAACATGATACAAAATGAAGAGATGACTACAGATCAAGAATGTAATTTAATTGACGTAAATGGTGACAGCGAGCCGGAATATGGGGTCATGGCGATAGACGTGGTGCAAATTAAAAATGTAGAACTTCTAAAGTCAGCGGGAGGACAACCCAGGAGCCTCAGCATTCAGTTATGTTCTGGTAACTCCTTCTTCTACGCTACGGTGGACACTGGCAGTCCCGTGTCTTTCTTAAATAAGAAAACGGCGGATATACTCATGAAACTAATTCCCAACGTTAAATTTAAGGACATCGCGAGACATCCATTAGATGTCACTTATGTCGACTATAACAAGAGACCAATTAAGCTGTTCGGTTCTCTAGAAATCCCCATCACGTGGAAGGGACGGAAAATCGAGAATGCGTGTTTCTTGGTCTCTGAAAATCGTACTCGGAATCTACTCGGGATGAACCTTCAAGAGAAATTAGGAATCGAAACGGTGCAACGCAGACCGGCGGAAGTTAGTTTGGGGGAAGACGAGCAGGAGTTGGATCCGACCTCACAATTTTGGAGAGATCATTTTGTCAAAAGGTACCCTAAAGTGTTCAGCAGGCTGGGGAGGTCCAAAAAAGACCCTTTGGTACCTAGACAAGTTAAAGGCCGAAAATTCCCTATACATTTGCAAGATCGCGCCATGAATGCCCAAATCTGGCAAAATAAATATCAAATGCCTAATGTGCATAAATTGATTGACTTGGCGGCTTAAATCATAACTAGAGACACACCTGGGGAAGTGTGGTTTACTTCTCTTGACCTTAAATACGCTTTCAGTCAATTATTTTAATCGGAGCTAACCAGTAGTCATTGTAACTTTAGTATTTTGTGTGGAGAGGCGACGGGCACCTATCGGTTCAAGACTGGTTTCTACGGACTAACTTATATGCCTACAAAATTCCAGAAAGCGATTGACTTTACGTTACAAGGATTGAAAGGCGTTATATGTTACCTTGATGATATACTGGTTGTCACTAAAGGAAGAGTTGAGGACCATAATATCTTGGTCGAAAGAGTCATTAATCGATTGAATGAAGAAGGATGGGCGTTGAAACTTAGCAAATTTGAGTTCTCAGTTAACAAGTTAGTGTGGTTAGGGTATGAAATCGATGAAAACGGCTACGCTCCGAAATTCTCAAAAATAGAGGCCATCAAATACCTTTTGCCACCAAAAACCCTTAAGCAGTTAAGATCGTTTATGGGGACCCTCAAACATCTTCAACGTTTCATCCCGGACTTGCACAATTATACAGTCGCCTTCAGAGTTTCGTTAAAGGCGGAAAATAAAAAATCCTTTTTGTGGGGGGAAGAGCAAAATATTGCGTTTCAGAAAATTTTAAACCTCATCGTAAACATCCCTAATTTGTTTCACTATGATGCTTCGAAAGCTTCGCGAGTTAAATGTGACGCAAGTCACAGCGGTCTGGGGTCCTGCTTGGAACAAGAAGTGGAACCAAATGTTTGGGCCCCGATTGCGTTTGCCTCTAGATTTCTAAACTTCGCGGAAATCAAGTCTAGTACCAATGAGTTAGAGCTTCTGGCCATTGTATGGGCGTGCGAACATTTCCGTACTTACTTTGTAAATGTTTTGTCATTCTAACCGATCATAAGGTCATTGTTTCTGCCCTCAACGAAACGTATGGCAAGAAGTCTTACCAGTCACGACTCTCTCGCTGGGAGGACCGCCTTATTCCGTTCGATTATCAAATCGAACATATACCCGGTTCCTCTCTAGGTATTGTAGCTCTAGGTATTGTAGACTATATGTCTAGACATCCGACTTTTGAAGCTCCGTTACCACCTTCGCATGATGAGTTATTTGTCATTAAATCTATTCAAGCTTTTCACAATGCTTTAAATTCTATTAGTACTCAATCCAAACCTCAAATAATGCCGGTGGGGCAAGTTTCATTTGTAACTCATTACAACCAATCAAATCGTTGCGTAAAACTGGAAGTAACATTAGCTACCTTTTAAATAAATCAACGGACCAATCAACAGCTGATTCATCTAGCCAATCAAGTTTTGGCAAACAGTTTAGTTCATCGTCTCTAGAGGGCGTCGCAAATATTACTCAATCTGTTAACCAATCTCAAAAGGATATGCTAATTTATCGTCATAATCACTCGCCGATAGAGGGCGTGAATTCAAGCTGTCAGTCAACCAGCAATTCATATGCAAGTATGCAAAATCGGGAGTATTTATCATCGTCGCGAGAGGTCGACTTAGCATGCTCTGATAGTCCCTACCAATCACAGCGCAGTATGCAAATGAGATACGCTAAACCGGAAGTTTTTGCTCAAACTCATTGTCTCCGACCTTACATCTCAGAGTTCAGTCACGATATGGATACTTCAATCAATCTTGATCAAAACACTACTCTCAACTATCTCTAATACTTCTACTAATACTATGGACCTCGCAAATCATACGATCGAACAATCAAATCTCCTCACTTTTGTTGAAAATTTTTCTACCACTTCCCCTAATTTTCATACCTCAAGTCAACAAAGACCCGGCCTATCTACAGTTCGCCCTAGGGATCACCCGAGCCGTATTGATCAGATACGTACGCGAAACCTAGCCAGGTTGAGACACTCTCGAGAACGTTTTGTGGTTACTAGAGGACAGACTACACAAAAGACCCTTACTCATTTCCTTGACAAATGCCGGAGGCAGAGGCAAACGAGACAGGCCAGACAGGGGGAGATACTCCGAATGGGGGTTAATGCCATTAATAATCACTTATTAGACGATAAGAAGGCAAAAATCTACATTTTAGTCTCAATAGATCGTTTTTCTAAGTTCCCTTCGGTGATGTTAACTAAGACAACTACTGCGAAAAAAATAGTAAAATTTTTACGATCGTATATTCGTAATCATGGTATACCGAAAAGCTTTAGGACAGATCATGGATGATCTGTGTTCAACTCTGACTTCGTTAAAGAATTTTGCAAAAGTAGAGGCATAAAACACATCCTCACAGCGGTGGGGGATCATCGGAGTTGTGGGCTGGTGGAGCGGTCGATTCAGACCATTAAACGGAAGCTTGGAACAAAAAAAAACGAGATCCTAATTTTAAAAATCTGAAGTCGACTTTACAACAAATCATTGACGATATTCGGAAAACTAAGCATTCTGCGTTAAAAGCATCTCCTTTTGAGCTACATTTTGGGAGGAAGCCCAACACTGAGTTTTTGTTAGCGCGTGATAATGTTGTTCATTCTCCTACTTCACCGCAAGGACTGGAAAGAAACCTCCTTACTCCGGAGCAGCGATCAAGCCAGGATTACAGCCGAGATAGGGCTAAAGTTGTACCCAGAGGAGCGTCACACAGACCGGAAATCCCCTATAAGTTCAAACCACTCTTTGGTGCGGGCGAGCGCATAGCGGACAGTCAACCTTACAAGGCCTTGGAGAATCTTGGGAAGGTGGCTAACACCTTACAAGGCCTTAGAGAATCGTGCGAAGGCGGCTAGCACTCTCGCATTCTTAGCGAATGAATGTGTCGTCCTCTTCGAAGCCCAAAAGACTCTCAAAAACACGTAAATTAGAAAAATTAGGTTAACAAGATCCTCTAAGAGTCAAAATCTTTCGGAAAGTTCTTGATCGCCAATCGGGAAAGCCTCTGTTCAAACTAGCAAAAATCAAGACTAGAAAAATGGTGTTACGGACCATACTTACATTACTGACAAAGGGAAAGTCTATCGGAAAAATCACTTAAGCCTAAGACATAATTTTAACCACCCTAAGTTTTCAGCTACGCCTGGCACAGTGGGAGAACGACTACAGCAACGAAATGCTCCTGGGCCTCACTCTCAACCATCTACTTCTCCATCTACAAGGCACGCAAATGAACCTTCGAAAGGCAAGGTGATTGATTTAACAGCACTCCTTAATCACCGGACCACCGCTCGAGTTGGTAGAGGCACCTGCTACAGCGCCTCAACGATCGGATCCCGTGATCGTTACGTCAAAAACTCCGGTCATCAACCCTCTAACAAACCCCGCCCCGAAAACTCAAGCGACGCCTCAGGATCAACCCGTCACACTTCAGCCACAGATTTCCGGCACCGTTCCTCAGACTACAGCTCAGGACCCGGTGGTTACTGGCCATACAGAGGTTGACGATCCCACCTCCCAATCTATAAGCGAGTCCAACAGATCATCTAACCGGTCTAAGAAACCGACGAGGTTTTATGGCGATCCTCTTCGTCATTCAGTTAAAAGTGTAGCCGAATCCGACCCCGCGGAGTCTTCGTCGCAACGACCAATCATCGAACAGCCGATTACTACGCCATTCACCCCGATTGTTCGAAAAAGATCGCAAGTGCCTTTTCCCAGAACCAAAGAGCAAACCACTCTGTTTAAGAAAATCAGGATCAATGACCATGATAAAACTTCTTAAACTTTAAAACTCCGAAAACTCCGCTATATTTTGCATTATGATTGGGCTATATTTAACCTACTAACATGCGCTTGCTGTCTTCCGCATTATTCTGCCAGATGCATTCTGAAATTTATACTGAGATAAATTTTTTCCAGAGGGGGATGTGTCATGAGGCGACCTTCGGTACCTCATTCTATTCTATTTACTTATGTATATCTTATTTAACTATGTCTTAATTATCTACTTATAGTGCAGTAAATTGATTCAAGGACAAATCTCACCAGCTAAATTGTTTTTCACTTGAGAATCTGAAGCGGTCACTTGCGAAAGCCTTAAGTGTGAATTCAAGTCGTAAAACATTATTGACACACAACACTATACATTCAAACTGGAATCGTTATTCATATATTCAATATTCTATTCTATCTATTCTTATATCATATCTAATTCAATATTCAATTTTTACAATCCTGTTTTCCCTAACCCAACTGAGGAAAATCTCAACTTGCGTACAATAATTGCGTTTTCTATCGCTTCTCTCAGCCAGATAAACATCTGAGATTTATTTTTGAACCCGCTACGTCTCATGGGTTGAAGTGCTTGAAATACAACTTTTTTCATGTATCTGTATGCCCGCTCTCTTTTTTGTTGTGTTGACCTCTGGGATTTATTGCCCTTGCCCTAGAAACATAGTTTGACCACTAGCGCAACGTCTGTATATGTTTATCCATTTTCAGATTTACCTACGTAACATTCGATTTTTCATAGGAAGGCATTCTTAACTGGACCTTGCAATTTTTCACGGTAGCGGCGGTTCTTTCTAGAGCTTTTTCTAATAACGCTAACACCTGATGGAATTTTTTTCTTTGCTGGTTGCACCACGTCGTGGTATTGTAAAGTGTCCAAAAACAAACCTATTCGCTCCGTGATGGATAAGTACTCGCTATCGTAACCAACTAACAGACCATCTCCGAAACATCCGGGCCGAGGGGCACGATACGTTTCGACTTCGAAATTCGAGCAATGCAGTTTCGCGACCCAAACTCCGCTGTTGAAAAGTAATTTTCGGTCGAGCATAACCGACTTTGGCCGAGCGAGTAAAAAAAAACAACTAACTTTGGTCAAGAAATTTGAAACGTAGCTCGAGAAAGTCAAAATATAGGTCGAACACATCAAAACATACCTGATTTTGGTCGAGAAAATCAAAAACTAGGTCGAGCACAGTCAAAACATAAGCTGATATCTAAAACTTTATAAAATTAAATTTCAGACCCAAAATTTGAAATGAAAATAATCTTAACAAGAGGTGTTTTCACTGAGAAAGCAAAAAATCAAATTGAACAAATTGAAGCTACCACATTCGAAAGTCAAGATAGAATTTTTTTCCGAGAAGTTTCAAACCTTTTCAGCCCATTTCAACCCATTTTTGACCGTGAAAGTCGAAACATACTTATGCGGGGTCAAACTAATAATTTTTAACAAAATGTCGTTCGAGACAGCTGAGAACGTCAAAACATTGAAAATTTGGTTTTGAAAGTCGGGTCATATCTGAGCTGGGTCGAGAAAGCCGGAAAATAACGGAATTTGGAAAACAATTTCTTTTTCATTTTTAGGCATGTGAAAATTTTAGATAGTGGTTATAATGTAAGCATTTGAAACAAAAAAGTCCAAATGAAAAAAAAACTGATTTTTTCCAATTGTCATGAGGCGATCTTCGGTACCTCATTCTATTCTATTTACTTATGTATATCTTATTTAAATATATCTTATTTATCTACTTATAGTGCAGTAAATTGATTCAAGGACAAATCTCACCAGCTAAATCGTTTGTCACTTGAGAATCTGAAGCGGTCACTTGCGAAAGCCTTAAGTGTGAATTCTAGTCGTAAAACATTATTGACATTCAAAACTATACATTCAATCTGGAATCGTTATTCAAATATTCAATATTCTATTCTATCTATTATATATCATATCTAATTCAATATTCAATTTTTACAATCCTGTTTTCCCTAACCCAACTGAGGGAAATCTCAAGGCGCAGCCAGCAGGATACGAACCTGCGCGTGAAAGGTCGCGAGAGGTCGACTTTCGTCGCGAGAGGTCGACTTTTCGCGAGAGGTCGACTTTTCATGCTCTGATCATCGTCGCGAGAGGTCGACTTTTCATGCTCTGATAGTGCCGACCAATCACAGCGCAGTATGCAAATGAGATACGCTAAACCGGAAGTTTCTGCTCAAACTCATTGTCTCCGACCTTACATCTCAGAATTCAGTCACGATATGGATACTACAATCAATCTTGATCAAACACTACTCTCAACTCTACTCTAAATAAAACTAATACTTCTACTAATAGTATTGACCTAGCAAATAGGACGATCGAACAATCGAATCTCCTCACTTTTGTTAAAAATTTTTCTATTAGTTCCCCTAAATTTCGTACCTCAAGTAACAAAGACCCGGCCTATCTACAGTTCGCCCTAGGGATCGCCCGAGCCGTATTGATCAAATACGTACCCGAAACATAGCCAGGTTGAGACACTCTCGAGAACGTTTTGTGGTTATTAGAGGACAGACTACACAAAAAGCCCTTACTAATTTCCTCGACAGATGCCGGAGGCAGAGGCAAACGAGACAGGCCAGATAGGGGGAGATACTCAGAATCGGGGTTAATGCCATTAACAATCACAAACCGCTGGTCTTTCAGGACAAAAAAAAGGTGGTCGTATTGCCAGGATTGTTCGATGTGGATCTGCTGGGAGAACTGACAGGAGAAGACCCGTTCCTCGGACCGATGCGGACTGCGATCATCAATAAGGATGTGCAATCCTTTAACAAACTAGGGGCGTACATGGCCCAATTTTGGACGAAGGCGGCGGTGGTGAACAATTGTGTACTGTTAGATAACAAATTGGCCATACCCGAACAATTACGAAGTGCCATTTTGAGTCGACTTCATCGCTCGTATCCAGGCCAGGCGGCAATGATGGACGCCTCGGATTATATATGGTGGCCATTCCTCAATCGTCAGATCGTTAACGTCTGCGAAAAAAGCCTGGAGTGTACTCTATTTGGTAAGAACATCAAAATTTCAGCGACCTATAATTCAGCTAAGCCGTTACCAACGCTGTCAGTTCCGAATCAAGAATTGCAACTTGATTTTGCGGGTCCGTTATAAGACGATAAGAAGGCGAAAATCTACATTTTAGTCTCAATAGATCGTTTTTCTAAGTTCCATTCGGTAGTGTTAACTAAGACAACCAGTACGATTTTACGATCGTATATTCATAATCATGGTATACCGAAAAGCATTAGGACAGATCATGGATCTGGGTTCAACTCTGACGTCGTTAAAGAATTTTGCAAAAATATAGGCATAAAACACATCCTCACAGCGGTGAGGGATCATCGGAGTTGTGGGCTGGTGGAGAGGTCGATTCAGACCATTAAACGGAAGCTTGGAGCAGAAAAACTAGATCCTAGTTTTAAAAATCTGAAGTCGACTTTACAACAAATCATTGACGATATTCGGAAAACTAAGCATTCTACGTTGAAAGTATTTCCTTTTGAGCTACATTTTGGGAGGAAGCCCAACACTGAGTTTTCTTTAGCGCGTGATAATGTTGCTCATTCTCCTACTTCAGCGCAAGGACTGGAAAGAAACCTCCTTACTCCGGAGCAGCGATCAAGCCAGGATTACAGCCGAGATAGGGCTAAAGTTGTACCCAGAGGAGCGTCATACAGCCCTGAAATCGCCTATAAGTTCAAACTACTCTTTGGTGTGGGCGAGCGCAAAGCGGACAGTCAACCTTACAAGGCCTTGGAGAATCTTGCAAAGGCGGCTAACACCTGGAAGCAGTGGAAACGGAATCTGCCCCCACAACAAGGACAAGAACTCCTCCGCGAATTGGCGGCTCGTAATAGTGACCTCGCATACTCGCTGAAATCGGGGATCACCAAGGGAACTCTACGCTTTTACGACAACGTTCGCGATACTTCAGCACCAGCACTTTTGCATTCCCAGCGTATGAATGTGTCGTCCTCTTCGAGGCCCAAAAGGCTCTCAAAAACACGTAAATTAGAAAAATTAGTTTTACAAGATCCTCTAAGAATCAAAATCTTTCGGAAAGTTCTTGATCGCCAATCCGGAAAGCCTCTGTTCAAACTAGCAAAAATCAAGATTACTCATGCTACGGACCATACTTACATTACTGACAAAGGTAAAGTCTATCGGAAAAATCACTTAAGCCTATGACATAATTTTAACCACCTAAGTTTTCAGCTACGCCTGGCACAGTGGGAGATTGGCTACAGCGACGAATTGCTCCTCGGCCTCAATCTCAACCATCTACTTCTCCATCTACAAGGCACACGAATGAACCTTCGAAAGGCAAGGTGATTGATTTAACAGCAGAGTCATCCAGCGAGGACTCCTTAATCACCGAACCCCAGCTCAAGTTGGTGGAGGCACCTGCTACAGCGCCTCAAGGATAGGATCCCGTGATCGTTACGTCAAAAACTCCGGTCATCATACCTTTAACAAACCCAGCCCCGACATCTTTCACGGGAACTCAAGCGACGCCTCAGGATCAACCCGTCACATTTCAGCCACAGATTGCCGGCACCGTTCCTCAGACTACAGCTCAGCACCCGGTGGTTACTGGCCATACAGAGGTTGACGATCCCACCTCCCAATCTACTAGCGAGTCCAACATATCATCTAACCGGTCTAAGAAATCGACGAGGTTTTATGGAGATCCTCTTCGTCATTCAGTTAAGAGTGTAGCCGAATCCGACCCCGTGGAGTCTTCGTCACAGCAACCAATCATCGAACAGCCGATTACTACGCCAATCACCCCAATTGTTCGAAAAGGATCGCAAGTGCCTTTTCCCAGAACCAAAGAGCAAACCACTCCGTTTAAGAAAATCAGGATCGATGACCATGATAAAATTTCTTAAACTTTAAAACTCCGAAAACTCCGCTATATTTTGCATTATGGTTGGGCTATAGTTAACCTACTAACATGTGCTTGATGTCTTCCGCATTATTCTGCCTGATGCATTCTGAAATTTATAGTGAGATAAATTTTTTCCAGAGGGGGAAGTGTCGTGAGGCGACCTTCGGTACCTCATTCTATTCTATTTACTTATGTATATCTTATTCAACTATGTCTTAATTATCTACTTATAGTGCAGTAAATTGATTCAAGGACAAATCTCACCAGCTAAATCGTTTGTCACTTGAGAATCTGAAGCGGTCACTTGCCAAAGCCTTGAGTGTGAATTCTAGTCATAAAACATTATTGACATTCAAAACTATACATTCAATTTGGAATCGTTATTCATATATTCAATATTCTATTCTATCTATTTATATATCATATCTAGTTCAAT
>NC_087063.1:2741269-2805879 GCF_963678635.1 Symsagittifera roscoffensis | reverse complement strand
TATTCAATTTTTACAGTTCTGTTTTCCCTAACCCAACTGAGGAAAATCTCACCAATTAATATTCTAGTTAGCGGTTTGAATCTTAATTAGCTATGTGTTTAGCACATTAAAATTGTTTTTGATAATAATGTCATAAAGCTGCGGACATGCTGTTTGTCGGGTTCAGGTATAAATTGAAAAAAGTTGTAGTTATAAACAAAAAACAAGTTCTGAACTAATGGGTTTTTCAGTAAGCTCAAGTGCCGAAACAACTTCTTTGGTCCACGAGTTTCCGTAATTGAACTCTGAGTAAATAGAGAATTTTAAAACTGGCTTTAAAAAAAGTTTTCAAAAAAAACTAAAGAAAAAAACTTGAAAGTCTTTTGTAGGAAAAGTGAGAAAACTCACTAATTTACAATTTTCCTTTAAAAATTCCATATCTTGTAACAACATTCTTACAGCCTAATTTTGTAAAAGCTTGTAAGAAGTTATAACATTCTTATAAGGAAAATTCTAAGATAGCGATTTTTGGCCAACAAGGGGAAGTTTGATCGAGATGGTTGAAATATACCCATTTTAAGCCAAGAAAGTCGAAACATAAATCAAAAATCTCGAACCGGGCATGTGTACTTTTGATTTCTGTCGCAAAAGACGCAGCAAGAATTCAACTTTTATCTCTTTGATTCATAGAAGTACTTAATATGGATGTAGTCAGACTTACTGGAGGAAAAGCTTATGTCTCCCCGGGATGACCAAAAATACTAGTCATACAATTTCCATATATGGAAAAATGCTAGTCATACACTTTCCATGCAATTCCATACGTACAGAAAATTGCATGAAAGGTCTATGATTAGTATTTTTTTCATATATGGAAATTGTATAACTAGCATTTTTCCATAAACCAAAAATATTGATTTTTTACATTTTAATTTCTCAATATTTTTTGGCTGTGTTTGTAACCGAACACAAATGACATGAACCTTGATTACTCAAACGTAGTAGTCAACGGTTTGGCCGTCTCGCATTAACAATGCATTGGAAACAGCCTGATATGTGTTACTTCTGTCTCAGACAATTAACAGAACGAAAGTAGTGAACTTTTAAATTTTGGCAAAAATTTTCTAAGATGATTATTTCTAAAATTTGAATGTTTAAATTACCAGACATTGATCAAGGCATACAAAAACATGTCATACAAAAGAAAGAGGATTTTTAAGCGTTTTTGAAAAAAGTTACGAAGAGAAAATGAAAAAAAATCCAATATTAGTATATCCAGGACTACGTTATACACACAAAAAATTAAATTTTGCATGCAAAATTTTTTTTTTCAAAAAATGTTTGTTTGAATACGAAAATCAATTTGCAGTTTAAAAAAAACCACAAAAAGTTTTCGGGGGCAATTTCAAAAATACTTTCAAAAATTTTGGTCGTCGCCATCAAAAAAATGCTAGTCATTTAATTTCCATATATGGAAATTGTATGACTAGTGTTTTTTTCCAGAAAACAAAAACAAAAATCAAAGTTTTCAGTCGTAGCAGCTCAAAAAACGCTTAAATGTTTTGCCAGCAGTTGAATTGATTGTCCAAAGCTTTTTTTTCACAAAAAAAAATTTAAAAAAAATTCTAATCATACAATTTCCATATATGGAAATTGTATGGGTAGCATTTTTTTCATACCATTTTTTTTTCTTTTTTTTTATGAAGAGATACCAATTTCGATACCAAAACAACTATAAAACACCTTTGAAAATTGATTAAACTCATTTTGCAAAAATGTATGAAATTTATATGACTAGCATTTTTCCATAGACTAAGTGTATGAAATTGTATGATTAGCATTTTTGGTCTATGGAGGTCAACCCGGGTCAGTTATGTTGTAAAAAAAAAAAAAAAGAGCTGAGGATTAGTTGGTTCCCTATCACAAAATGGTAACAATTTTTTATGTTAAACTTTTGAAGCAAAATGAAATTTTGGTCTGAAAACAACAAAAAAAAACGTGAAATCTTTTTTCTGGAAATCAAATAATGTTCAAATGCAGTAGAAGGTTTAGTGAGAAAGGCGCACGGCGCCCTCCCCCTACTCAGAGATTCGTTTGATCCACTGATGAACCAAAAATTACCTTTTTGGTACTGTTTTAAGACATCTAATTCCGGCAGCAATTTTTTTCTAAGTGCGACTTCGGTGCCAAAATCTAATAGTATATATATATATACATGGACGGATTTAGGGGGGTGGCGGGGGTCTGGATTATTCCTTCCCACCTCAGAGACTCGACCCCCTGCCGACCCAAAGGGTACCATCTTTCATACTTTTTTAAGAAATCCAGGTGGCCGATCGACCCTAAAATTTTTCTAAAGGAGCCTTGTCGCCATTATATGCTATTTATGGAGCGCGCGCCGAGAAAACGCATTTTTTTGGACAAAATTTTCCAAAAAGTGGTCAAAAACGGCTTTTTGACCTGTTTTTTTTTAAATTTGCCTGCGGCTCAGAAAATTTGGCCAAAACAGCGTCTTTTTACTGCTTTAGGAGAGCTCGGAAAATCACTTTGGTCGACCTAAAAAAAGGTCGTCCATATTTTTGAAAAAGTTTTAAGAATCCGTCCCCTCTCGAGAAAATCCTAGATCCGCCCCTGTTTAAGTGTACATTATTTCTTTAGATCAAATGCTAGACAATAGTTGAGTTTTTTTCAGTTCCTCGTGAAATCGATGTCTCAACTGTTTCCAACACTGCATATTTCAACTCAATTCGCATTACCGGACATTATGATGTCAAAGCAGTGGAGGGCTACGTGTACCGGTTCAAGGTCAAATCAGTTACTCCTAATGGGATTTATGATGTGAATCCACCTCAGAAGAGCGAGAACAACCTGTATGTGTCTCAGCTGTCACCAGCGACAAAATACGAGTTCGAACTTGTTAATCAGAATTGGTGCAACGAAGAATCGAAGCTGAGCGTCAAATACACCGTCTGCACGCGTAGGAACCTTTTCATAAATCGGAATTAATGTACTCTTAAAGTCAATTAGGCCATTGATATAAAAAATTTTTCTTTGGTCAGCAAGGCTGGTTTTCAAAACGCCATGTCAAAAACTTAGAAACGATGTAATCGCTTTGCAATGCAGCGCTCAATTATATCTAATGCTTCTGGTACAAAACTTATTTGAAACTGTCAGTTAACAACTTCATTATTTGTTGAGAAATTTTATTAAAAACCAGGGGCGGATTTAGGGGGGCGGGGGAATAGCGGACGCCCCCCCCCCCCTCAGGGATTCGAACCCGTGCCAACCCAAAGGGTCCCCCCTTTGGTACTTTTTAAGAGATCCATTTTTGCCCGACCGAGCCTAAAATTTTTCTAAAGGCGCCTTTGGCGCCAATATATACTAATTTTGAGGGGGAGCGCGCGCCAAAAAAAAACGCGTTTTTTTTTTGTCAAAATTTTCCAAAAAGGGCCCAAAAACGGCTTTTTTGACCTGTTTTTTCAAAAACTGCCTGCGGCGCAGAAAATTTGGCCGAAACAGGGTCTTTTTACTGCTTTGGGAGAGCTCAAAAAATCAATCTGATCAACCTAAAAAAAGGTCGTCAAAAATGTTCACAGTTGTTACGAAAAACAGTTGTTACGAAAAACAGACGCAATTGTTGTTACGAAAAACAGTTGTTACGAAAAATTTTTCGTACAGTTGTTACGAAAAACAGACGCAATTAAGATTAATTTAAAAACACATTAGGTTTACATGCGACCTGCCAACGTTTGAATCTCCATGCTCAACTCCAATAGTAATTACCCAACGCCATTGGCTTGATATTAGAAAAAAAGGTGTTCTAAAATTTCACAGATTAGTTTTAAAATTTTTCCTGCCATTGAAAAGTGTAAATCTTACAATAGAATCTTTTCGGTTAAGGTTATCAAACACTTAATTTTACTTCAGAACAAATGTTTAGAAAGCTTTCGGTAGCGCTTCCTTTGTTTTTGTTTTTTTTTTAAACTGCGAGGCAAAAATATAAAAAATCTCTATAAAATTTTCGGGAAACAAATTGTTAAAATTGTTTTTCTGGAATGATAGTTGTAATCCTTTTTTAGAAAACAACTTTGGTTGGTTATAAAAAAATTCAGTATTTTCATACGCGTTCATGTAGGTCTCTCATCGCAAGAAGCGCGAAAAAATGAAACTATTTTGAATAAAAAAACTTTTGGTAGTTTTTGTGTAAAAGTGGTTGAAGTCATTTGTGCTACTTGGACACCAATCAGCTATTTTTGAAATTTTTGCTTTTCGCGTGCTTCACTTGTGGGTGAAGTGATCAAATTTAGAAAAACCACTTTTTCTCGTCACTGATTTTTCTCGTCACAAGCTTGGAACGACAAAGGTCTGTGGTTCGAGTCTGGCCAGATGCCATACTTTTTTTTGGAAAATCATAGTTTCCTGATACCTGCTACGGTAGTTATGAGTCGATTAACATACCTCAGACAATCGAAAGTTGAAAATCAGCGATTTTTGGATTACTTCTGTCGGCTAAGTCTTCTGAAGTCTTCTGATGGCTAAGTCAAAGGATGCTTTTCTAAATTAGGCAATTTTCAATATAACTCACATTTTGATTTACTCTGTAATATCGCGGGTACTTGAGCCCCTTGGATTTTTGCCCAAAATTTCTATCAGTTTTTATTATTTTGTTACAAAATTTTGAGGAAAAACACATTAATTTTTTTAGAGTTGCCGGTGTTAAAGTTTGTCAAATCAAACTTAATGATATTAAACTGTTTTAGATTGTGGTGTAGCACATACTGCATGTGCAGTAATTATATGTTAACCTTGCTGTACACTAACCTTGAGTTTCATATTGCTATCTTTAATCATATACTGTTATTATATCAAGGTCGTTCAGTGTTGATCACTGAGGCGATTCAGATGAGAGGCAGATCTCCGTACGGCAGATGCGGAATTCCGTCTGACCTATAAGCTTTTAGAGAAAATCAAAAGAAACAGTTTCAGAGACTAAATTTTCATCTTGAAACCTACATTGTTTTCACACCAGTATTATAGCATACTATTCCTTACCACATAGTTAATAAACTGATCGCATGTTTTATTCATGTTTGAAGTTTATTGAAAAATTTAAAGAATACATTGCAGTTTTCCCAGCAGTTTTTTTTTCTAACTTTTATTTCACAATTCATACATTTTTGTCTCACAACAAGTCGCAAAACTTTTTTCTCTGTCTGACTTCTTGATAACTGAATTCTAACTGACCAATAAAGTTTTTGGGAATGCAAAACTCCGTAAGGAGAGATTCTTCAACAATTATTTAAATTTTCAGTGCCTGCAGCTCCCAACAAATCGTCAATTCAAGTTGAATCCGATTTGAGGAGCCTGACTATCAAAGGAACAGCATCCAATGTCCAGGCAATCACCGGGCCTCTTGACGCATACAGGATAACCTACTTTAATAGTAGGTATTATTCGGATGACACCTTCGAAGCCGACAAAAATGCTGATTTAGAGGTAAATTTAAAAATAACAGCAGCGTTGTGAGGTGGGTTGCCTAAATTTTCCATATCCCCCAAACATATTTTTTGAAAACTTTTTCTGGATCAAAAATCTTGAAATTTTTTTTCTGGCCCTCCATCGCCAAAAGTAAATGCTTTTGTTAGAGACAAGCTCGCGAAACTTCGCCTGACATGATCTTTCTGGTAATTTGAACGAGCTCAGCAAATTCGAACGGAAAGATTTAAAATACATTTTGACCAAATTTTCCATCAGTCACCCGAGTTCAGGTTAATGAAAACATCCGCAGCTCTTCTTAATGAGATGTTGGTATCCGTTTCCTTCCCGTACCGAACGAAGCTGTTTTTCTAGATAGAAATTCTACGTCGATTATCTAGCCTAGTTTTCTCGTATTTTCCGTGCAGAAGTGATCTATTTCTTTTCTGGTTTAGAAACAAACAGTTTCTAGAAAGAAATAACCAGAAATCAGTTAACTGCTCAACCGCAACGAGATAAACATGCTTCGAGCATACACAATAGCAGTAGCGAATACAATGCAAACTTACACTTGGTATAACATTGTTATTCTCCTAAAACTTGGGAATCAGAAGGGCGCGGGTTTGAGCCCCACCAGGAGACTTTTTTTAGCTTTAGATTTAGCTAATTTCTGATCAAAATTAGGATAAGAAATAAAGTATTTAAACATTTCAAAAAGATTTTCTGACTAGAAATTAGATTAGATACAAAATATTTCAGGTCAGAAATAAAGAATTTTCTCGGTACGGTTTGAGAAACATTCAACCTGCTGAAAATTTACTTTGTTTTCCCAGCTTTCTGGACTAGAGTCGGGAACTAAATACGAGATTCAATTAAAAACTGTCGTGGAACCTGTTGAAGACTGTGGAATCCAAGTGTCCTCGGAACAAACATATCTCCAGGTCTGCACAAGTAGGTGAATTTTGATGCAAAGTCCAATCAACAGTTTAGACATTGCGGTAGTTTTTTTTTCCTTTTTTTCACGCAAAAAATATTTTAACTCAAATAATAATTTTAGTGGTTCCGTCTATATGACATATTCGAGCCCTTTTAGTTGTGTTTCGAGCGACAGTAAAACGTTCTCGAGAAAGTTTTCCGTTTCAAGAAAAACCGGTTTGAGATTGTTGGTTTTAGTCTATTTTCGCGCGAAAAAAGCGACTAATTAGGTCTTATAATACAAAAATATGCTTTAATAAATTTTTTTAACAATGAAAACTTAAATTTTCTAGGTAATACTTTCAATTCTATATATATATATATATATATATATATATATATATATATATATATATATATATATATATAACTTAATTTTTCTAGGTAATACTTTCAATTATATATATATATCGCTTTTCACAAGTAACTTTAAATTAAGCATACTTTTTGAAATCCTCATTCATGTGCTCTCATTAATACTGTCATATTCGTTTAAACATTTTCATCAGCGAGAAGTTTCCGAAATTGTCTTTAGAAGTAGCTGGTGTCCTTGACTCTTTGACCTTGAGTGACTCTACTGCGACTTCACTTACCATCAGTGGATTTGGAGTGACCTCTGGCAACTTCCGTAGGCTAAACATCACGCTTCGAGGTATTCATTTTTCAATGTCTTCAATTTTTCGCCTCTTTTGGTTGGAACGTTTTTCCTTATACTCCTTTTATGTAGGACGAAAACGTTTCAAATTTCAACTACCAGCTGAAAATACGTAATTTTTAGTTGAAAGATTCAGGCTAACAATTTTAATTTTTCACATTTTTGGCCAGCCTAATGTAAAAGTAATCTGTTAAAAAATCCGAACAATGATATTTTTGTTCCGACTTTCGATACGAAAGTAACGGAATATTTGTGCTCGGGGTGGGTTTTTTTTTTCTTCAGTCAAATTTCGACTTTTTAACTAGCCATTTTTGACGGAATTTTTTTTTATATCATTCAAAGGGTATTTTTGTCCTGAGCTTAAATTTGAAAAGATATTTTACCTGTGATCTTTTTCCGTAAAATTTTTGGGGTTTAAAGATTGCCATCTTAGCCAATTTGGGACAATTAACGCACGATATAATCCGCGCTATTAAAGTGTAAGCGGAGATATAATCCGTCTTAGAAATTGTTCCAAGTTGGTTGAACGAAGCTTATTTGCCATAATTGATTTGTTACTAGAAGCGAAATTTATTGTTTTGTACTTTATATGGCGTGTGGGGGGATAATTTTCATAGAAAAAATTTCAAATTTTACAAAATAAAAATTGATGTTCATTTCATTTTATTTCATTTAGTTTTTTTTGTTTATGTTATTACTGCTCCATAAACCTTAAAGGCAGTCGAAACATTCAGGGCTTGATTCGCCCTGATACGAGCAGTGTTGTTATTTTTATTGAGAAAAGAGAAACCAAAGACCAAAATGTTCTTGGTTTCTTGGTTAAAAGTCACACTCGTAAAGAAATAAAAACTGATAAAGGAATTCAATTATTGGCAAAAGATTGTTTTTACTGAAGTTTTTGATAAATTTGATCCGATTATAATGATTAATGCATTTGATTTAAGGTTATTTGAATTGTTCAAGGGTTGACCTTACTCTTTTTTGAGCGTTATTTTTTCACGATGCTGTTATGAGGTGACATTGTAAACTAAAGCCCTGCTTCCGTAACTAGGATCGTGTGCGGACGACAAATCAACCCATCACAAAATCTACACTGACTACTATGACTACGATGACTCAAAGTCTCACACCGTGAAATTTCATTATCTGGAAGCGGCATGCCACTACTATGTGTCTTACTACGCTACATGTGAGGCTGATAACAAAGAGTATTCAACCCGAAGTGTCGAAACTGTTTTCACAACTGCTCGCGAGTCTCCTCTGTTCGCTGGTGAGTATTTATGACCCGGGTCGAGGTCGAGGTCGGGGACTTATGTTGCGAACATTGCGACGCCATTTGGGTGTGTTGCGACTTTGCGCGACTCAAGCCTCCTGCGGGATGAAGGAATTTCGGTCGCAGAAAGTTCATTTCGGCTATCCATTTTGGTCGCAACATGAGTCGCGGCGGAACTCGACCCGGGGTGAAATGTCTGATTTGAGGAGCGAAATGTTATTACGTTCAAAAACGTTTTTCTCTTCACTGAGTTTAGAGCAAAGTTAGGTCTACACGGTTTATCAGTCCGTTTGGATTCGAAGGTTATTGAAACTGACACTTTCTACTTTGAAGAATTCTATCGTTTTCTACTATGGTGTGTGGGTAAAGAATTTCTAAAAAAAATGTTTTTTTTCTCGTTTTCTTTTATTACATCTAATTTTTTTTAAATGTTATTACTGCTCCATATACCTTAAAAGGCAGTCAGAACTGACACCACGACTTGCGACACGCATTTACGACTAGCAGGGTAGGGTTTTTGTTTTATATACTGTCTGTACAACGCAATTTTTCTTCAATCAACTATGGCGCCCTTGCCATCTTAACGTTTTCCCAAGCTACTTTTTTTTCTACATCGGCTCAGAGGTGAATGCTGGCAGGAATTTCTTTTTAAACAGTACTCTATCTTTTAAGAATCACAAACCAGAGTCGGAAAAACGAAAACCTTCCTTCTGCAAACTTAGTACATAGTTAATATATAAGCAGTCTTGGCTGTTTTTGTTCCTTATAAATTCAGTGTATACAAAAAGAGGTTTTCTCCAAACAAACTGTGTTACAAAACCAAACGGAAAACAAACCAGAAGTTTTGAGCTTCATTTGTCAAATTCTGAAGAGATTCAAAAACTCACACTTGACTTTACAACTTAATGGTTACTGAAACAGAATTCATTTTGAATTCACCAAAACTGTTTTAGCTCACCAAAACTTCAACTTTCGACATTTGAGTATTGACTGAAAATATTTCGAGCGAATTGTTGATTGCCCCGCAAGCACCCACACAAATTTTTGCTCGATTCATAATTCTCGAACTGAGATCAAATTGGGTCCCAGGAAAATGTTGCTGAAGCAGCTTTCTCACTTTTCTGCTAATCATATTTGGCAAAAAGCTAGATTTTGTAAAAGCCACTCCGATTCAAGATGTCTTGACAAGAAGTAGAGGTTTGGGTGGTATATGACAACAGCTGGCAGAGAAAATTGTAATGACTGGATTTTGTAACTTTGAACAATATTTACAACTGATCAGAATATCATAACAACAGTATTGGAAAGAGGGCTGAAATTACATTCAATTATAAGTATTTACTCAAAACACATGAGGTTTTTTGCTTGAATATTTTTAGATAATGTTTAATTTGTCTGAACAAAATGTAATGAATGCAAAAAAAAGAATAATGTTCAAAATTATGGTAATTTAAAAAAAAAATAAAGAAGATTTTGACATAAAAATGGGGAAAAAAGTAGGAGGCAGTAAAATAAGTTTACCCCCACAAGAAGGGATGAGCTTGGGTGCGGAAAAGAGCGGGAGCAAAACGTTCTATATTGTTCTAGAATTTTTCAAATTGGTCAATAATTGCTTTAGATGGTTCCAGAACTTTCATACACATGTATCGATATTAAAAGCTCAAAAATATTATTATAATTAATTTAAAATTATTGGTTATTGAAAAGTTTCAGTGGAGGTAAGCTAAAACGCATAAATTGTACTCAAGTATGTTTCATAATAAAACTCTGACTAGCTTAAGCGTCTGAGCATTTTATATAAACAAAATTTGGCAAAGTCAGACATGTTATAATTCCATATACACAATGGAAATAGAATGCACAAAGTGCATGTAACTTGAATTGCATAGCTTGAGATTTGAGTCCAAATGAAAACACTCTTGTTCAATCTGAAAAACTTTTCAACAAATTGAGCAATTCTATTATGTCGAGATATCCTAAAATTAAAAAGCCCCGTTTTTTTAAACAAAATCGTTGTATTTTTCCTTTCAAATCTTGAAAAAATATTTCAAAGAGTGAACTTCAATGGTAAAATAGTTTTACCAGAATGATATCAATTGAACTAATTGATTTCATTTTATTAGATAGTTCCAGTTATTGCTCTAGCTAAGAACTGAAAGGGTAAAAAGACTCTAGACTCTATTGTATCCAAGTGTAGAAAGTATTGTGGATACAAAGAACAAGGCTGTTGATTTTTTTTTCATGGAACAAACTTCAACGCTTGAATTTAACGAGATGGCAGTAACAATAGAAACACCTATTAAGAAAAGAATGAAAGGAAGATGCGCAGCTAATTTTCTCAACAGAATCGTTTCATTTATGTCAAATGGTAGGTCTAGAATCTGAAGCGCGGCTTTTTTCTGGGAATTAAGTGAGCCATCTCATCCCTCTGACATTGATAAAATTTGTGCTTTTTGGTATAATCAAACAATTTGGAACATGGTTTTGTTGGTGATGCTAAATCACAACTACTACGAGCTTTCGCAAACGCCAGCGTTTGACAAACGATGCGTTGATCTCAGTACAGATTATTGGTTCGAAATTTTCAACAGAACTCCAATATAGAAAAGTCTTAACGAGAGATTTTCACAGCATTCAGATAGACTTTTGGGATAAGCAACGAGCGCTCATGTTTTTTAGGTGTTGGAATTGTAAGATAAAGTCTACATTTTCGCAAAATCTCAGTTTAATTTTTTTGAAAAAAAATTTGTTTTTGTAAATTTCTAAATAAAGTAAGTTTCAATTGATACATTGTTTCACAAAAATGAATTTAGCTTACGTAATAGTTCTAAACTGTTTTTTACTCATAAATGATTAGTCTTATCAAAAAGCTTCAAGAAAACTGAAACAAAAGTTTACTGGAATTTCGGTTTTACTGAATGACATAGTCGTTTGTGTTCTAAGTCAGCATCTGCCAGACGAGATAAGATTTTGGGATATATGCATATTCGATTTCGACAAGAATCACCATAGTAAACTTGTTTTTTTTTCTCGTAACCATTATCTAATGACCTTCTGGTGCAGGTTTGGTTATGTTGGCTATTTGACATTTGTTGAATTTCAACCGAGGAATTCCGTCAAGGCTTCTTTTCGGAGAATAACTATCCAGTTTTCAAAATTTCGCCGTTTTGATTAATTGACAAAAATTCTCGTACAATCGCTCTCGTCTACCCAACATTTCAATAGGTCTTTCGCGAAAACTCAAGTTCAAATCTTAAACATCAACTATTCCAGCGAAAAAAGAGAAAGATTAGACTGTTGAGTTAACGTGACATCAAGTACCAAAAAGGAGTAAGTGTGATAATTTTCAAGCGTTAGAGGAGGAACATCTTGTTTAAAGAGGAGACTTTGAGTTGTTTTAAAGTAGGTTTACTGGTTATGAGTTGTGCCATAGACTATGATGGCAGTACCACTTCAAACATTTCATATTGAGTTTAAACAGTGTTTCAAAAAATAAATAGTGTTCTAATTGACCACTGAACATAGCATTAGGTAGATGGTAACTACCAGCCGTCGTATAGGCCCCAAAATGAGTACATCTTCACGACCAAATTGATTCCGACCCATAGGTATTACAAATTTTCTGCTTTTCGCTTCGCTATAAGTGTATCTAGCAGGCCACTTCATTAATCCTTCTTGAATTGAAGAGTGTACAGAGTCAGACACCGAATAGTATCTCGCAAAATTGACAGGCGTCTTATTCGAACCAAACATTTTGAATTAGCAACTTGAGTTGCCAGATCAAATTCTGGTTTCAAACGAAGTAGTCGTATTTTACTTAGCTATTAGGGACAAATAACTGATCCGTGGCAAAAAAAAACAACAAAAACTTTCCATGAAAAGTACGGCGTTGAGATTTTTTTCCCACCATTAATGACTGTCTTAGTTATGTTGACATTATCAAACAACGAAGAACCTAAATCATTGAAGAAACCTTGAGTAGCTTGTTTAGTTTTCACGCAGCCCTCGGTATGAGACAGCTCCGTCTCAAGAAACGATTTTTGACAATTGTTAGAAGTTAGGACAACGTCATTGTTCAAAATAACATCGCAATTGGAAATAGTGAGTGTAAAGTCTTAATAGAGAATGCAACTTTCGAAGCATCCTCAATGTTTCACCTAATTGTGCTGGCTATCAGTTTTTTGCTGCCATTTTTAATTTGGTCTCAATTTTCATTCCAAAATCAAAATTACAATCAGATAAACAGAACATACATTTTTTATTTTTAAAAATTTAAGCTTTATCACTAAATTATTCTTTCGAAAAAAACTGTTAAACCTTTAATTAAAGATTTTTATTACAACTTTTACAGGTTGCTCAATTGTTTAGATATGAGAGGGTGATTTTTCATTTGAAAAGCAGTATGAACAACGCAACGTTATCGAAACAAGAGCTTGTACACTTGCGTTTTAAAGAAGAGATACATGATCTATCATTGTTCGATGTTCACGTTCCAGAGGACCTGGAAGATTCATTTGAAGACTGATCGTCAATAATCAAAACACAATTGAAAATCGACCGGTTTTGATGAACATATGAAACATTTTGCTCTCTCAAACAGAATCTTTTCCTTTGGTTAGCTAGCTAGTCTGGCAAAAGTCTTCTGCTCCTTACCGACTTTATAAACTCGTGTCTGAGGCATGGTCTTGTTGTTAGTATTTCTCATGTGTTCATACGATACAACCGCGCAAAATGATAAATGCGAAACAACAAACGTAAAAATTAAAAACAGTGTACTTGGATAAATTTTACGTGTTCTAACCTGCAGGGCTATTGAAATTGATACAAAGTCTTTCTTTTTAGCGTTAATAGGTTCAACAACTATTGAGTGTATGATAGCTGACTGAGAAGATTTTCATTTTAATTTGCTGCAAAAAAATTGTGATAATCAAAGTTATCTACCAGATGAAATATTCACTTTCTTAGCGTGTATTTTTTGCGATATACATAAATTATTTGATAGTAGAACACTGATTTCTCAAAATGGGAATGGACTGGAACAGAAATAGTATGCTTGATTAATAAAACTTATTGTGCCTACAAGGATAACATCAATTCAACTAACGAAAAACACAAGAATGTAATACCAACAAAAAAAACACTTGAAAGTGTTAATCGAGGTTTTCGACTTATTGAAAATCAAATAAAATTAATGAACAAAATCAGGCATCTTCTACGTGTTTTTATTGTAAAAATTTCGTGTTAGAATTACCATAAAACCATTGAACTTGCAAATATTTTTGATCACGACATCTTAATTGCATGCTTATAAATGCTACTGGTGAAAAATTTTGCCTTCGACCATATGAATTCTTACAAAACATTGTTTTTATTAATTGTGATATCTATTATTTTGCAATTTCGATTTTTTAAACTGAATTTATCAGTATATCAGTAGAAAAAACCTTAAAATTAAATTTCAAAAGAATTACTCAATTGTTTGCTGAAATATGGAACAAACAAATTAACCTTGAACTCAAATTTTTATTAGAGTTCCAATCTGTTTTCAATACAGAGGTTTTTAAAGCTTTTTTTGAAGTCGTTCGATGTGTTTCTTTTTTTTTCGTGACGAATTTGATTTCGTTCCACTCCACTGCAGATGACAACTTTGGCGTACGTTTTTTTTTTCTTATAAGAGTTTTTTGGCAAAACAAGCTCATTGTGTAAGTTTGCAGTTCTTTTTCGAAGTTTTTTCTCTAAACTGCACAGAAGTTTCATAGTAAAAATTTTCAAAAATTTTTGAAATACAAAGATTAAATAACATTTTTTCTCGAAAATATATTTTTTATACTTATCTGTTCACTAAAACAATCTTGCAAATTTAACCTCCTTGTTCTTGTTGTTTTTTTTATCAAGCCTCGCTGTTTCTTGATAGTCTGACCAGTAGCCTGAAATGTTTGAGGTTTCGTTGAACGATGTAAGCGTAGGTGAAGAATTTGAAATTTCGATAAAAGTTTGGGTGTGAATAGCCATACAGTCGACATCATTATGTTTCCGACAATTAATTTCCAACTTTTGCCCTTTTAAAACCTAAGTAAAAGTAATTTGCCAGAAGAGCTACATATATTTGTAAAAAAAAACAAGAATTTTCCAGAATTTTGTATCAGCCAATTAAATTGCTAAAAAACACTGAAATTTTTCGAAGATCAAATATCATTCATATATCAAAATTTCAACATCAGAAAAATTGTTGGCATTGCTGAAACTTTCAAGTCGTTAAATAATTGTGAGAAAATTTTTATCGATAATTAAGCTTTTTTTACTCATTTAGTAGAACCTGTTGCTTCGAAGTATATTGGCGAGGACATTTACCAATATCCAATTAACGAAGATGACAATGAAGGCAAATTCAACCACTGGCTGTTGGTTGTTGTTGGCATCGGAGTACCTGTTGTTGTAGTGGTCATCTTTCTTTTTGTCGGGAGAGAAATCAAAGCGTC
Source organism: Symsagittifera roscoffensis (assembly GCF_963678635.1). NCBI lineage: Eukaryota > Metazoa > Xenacoelomorpha > Acoela > Convolutidae > Symsagittifera > Symsagittifera roscoffensis. The sequence continues at coordinate 2,791,043 of NC_087063.1, read as the reverse complement.
GAGGTAAAATTAGCTTACTCTAAAATTTTGCAATCAATATCAATAGTTTCCCCAATTTAAACATTAGCTACACAACTATCAGCAAAAAATGCATTACAAATTAGGCTTGATTTTTTTTTGCTGAAATTTATTACATTTCAAGCTAAGCGAAAACTATGAGCGAGTAGCTTATCCAGTTCATAGTTAACCAATTTTGCAGTTTCCGACCAAGATATCAAGATCGACCGAAACTCCCAATAGGGCAAAAAGATAAGAATATTTGCAAATTGCAAATATTCTTATCTTTTTGCCCTATTGAAAGCTTGAAATGTAATAAATTTCAGCAAAAAAAATCAAGTCTAGTTTACAATGCATTTTTTGCTTATACATGAACATGCTTCCTGTTTTGTTAAATCTGAAAGTTTTGCAGAATAGTGGTAAAAAATATGTACGGAGAAATTTGACACATAAATCGAACGTCCTACTCAAAGCAAAATTCAGCACCACCCATTTTTTAAAATCTCTTTTGGACCAAGTTAACATGGTTAGGTTAACTTGGTTCTAAGTTAGAACAGCCAATCAGAATGGAGCATTTTACATGTAGCGCTTAGCAAGTTTAATCTAACTAATCGCTGGGGTGGAAGATCTTAACTTGGTCTATCTAGGGGAGGATGTTAACTTGATCCAAAAATTTGCTGTTCTTTCATTGTTTTTATCAATTAAAATTGAAGTGATTAAATTGGCCTAAAAACGCAGTCGAACATATACGAGCAGTTTTTTTGTATCAAAAAATGTTTGATTTTCAACTAGATTGCACAGTCGCAGATTGCACAATTAGTCAACAAAATATCCGACATAATTTTTCTCACGAAACCGTTATTTTCCAGAATAAGTCTCTAGAAATATTTTAATGATTCAAATTCTCAGGAAAAAAAATCGATAGTTTTGTTATTTCGTGCGCTGAATGAGAAATCGAAGACCACGTTGTAAAACATTGGCTTAGAAAAGCAACAATTATAAAGCTAAGGCAAATGTTTGATCAAGCCTGAAACTAACAGACTTTTCCCTTATCCTGAAGAGCCAAATCCTGATAAGTTGCATTTCGGCTTACAAGTTAAATTGCTTAGGTGTCGGTCGAGAATAAAAACATCTGGCAACAAAACATGAGTTTTTTAAAACTGGTTTCTCTATAAAAGCCACTTAACTGTTAACAGATCGAAAGCTTCGTCACGACAAAACCCTCCTGGAATTCGTGTTGACTTCTCCGCCGCCAGCAAGTCGGTTGACATCGAGGTTGGTAACAAACAGAACAGCGTCGACTTCAATGCAACGACCCTCCCCCCTGCTGAGTACTCCTCCGAGCAAACCACTGACGACCGAGAGGAGTTGATACCAGAAGATGTGCAAATCAATGGAAAGCCAAGTGAACAATCTCCTCCAAGCACCCGCCCCCTCACCGACCAAGTGAACTATCCCCCCTCCCCTCACCGACCAAGTGAATTATCCCCCCTCCCCCTCATCGACCAAGTGAACTATCCCCCCTCCCCCTCACCGACCAAGTGAACTATCCCCCCTCCCCCTCACCGATCAAGTGAACTATCCCCCCTCCCCCTCACCGACCAAGTGAACTATCCCCCTCCCCCTCATCGACCAAGTGAACTATCCCCCCTCCCCCTCACCGACCAAGTGAACTATCCCCCCTCCCCCTCATCGACCAAGTGAACTATCCCCCCTCCCCCTCACCGACCAAGTGAACTATCCCCCCTCCCCCTCATCGACCAAGTGAACTATCCCCCCTCCCCCTCATCGATCAAGTGAACTATCCCCCCTCCCCCTCATCGATCAAGTGAACTATCCCCCCTCCCCCTCATCGATTAAGTGAACTATCCCCCCTCCCCCTCATCGACCAAGTGAACTATCCCCCCTCCCCCTCATCGATCAAGTGAACTATCCCCCCTCCCCCTCATCGATCAAGTGAACTATCCCCCTTCCCCTCATCGACCAAGTGAACTATCCCCCCTCCCCCTCATCGATCAAGTGAACTATCCCCCCTCCCCCTCATCGACCAAGTGAACTATCCCCCCTCCCCCTCATCGACCAAGTGAACTATCCCCCCTCCCCCTCATCGATCAAGTGAACTATCCCCCCTCCCCCTCATCGATCAAGTGAACTATCCCCCCTCCCCCTCATCGACCAAGTGAACTATCCCACCTCCCCCTCATCGACCAAGTGAACTATCCCCCCTCCCCCTCATCGATCAAGTGAACTATCCCCCCTCCCCCTCATCGACCAAGTGAACTATCCCCCCTCCCCCTCATCGATCAAGTGAACTATCCCCCCTCCCCCTCATCGATCAAGTGAACTATCCCCCCTCCCCCTCATCGACCAAGTGAACTATCCCCCCTCCCCCTCATCGATCAAGTGAACTATCCCCCCTCCCCCTCATCGACCAAGTGAACTATCCCCCCTCCCCCTCATCGATCAAGTGAACTATCCCCCCTCCCCCTCATCGACCAAGTGAACTATCCCCCCTCCCCCTCATCGACCAAGTGAACTATCCCCCCTCCCCCTCATCGATCAAGTGAACTATCCCCCCTCCCCCTCATCGATCAAGTGAACTATCCCCCCTCCCCCTCATCGATCAAGTGAACTATTCCCCCTCCCCCTCATCGATCAAGTGAATTATCCCGCCCACTCCCTCAAACAAATAAAAGACAAGTAATAATTTGAACAATTTCTCTTTGTTTAAACGAATAATCTCTCCCCCTACCCCAAAATCAAACAAATAACCCCCCCCCCCCACAAAAAAATCATTTGGTCCCGATGGAAGAGTTCAATTGAACCTCATTTAACCAAATGTTTTCTTTGTTGAACTGAAAATTTAATCTCGCTAATTGCACTCTATGTAGCTGTAACTACTCACAATTAAAGAGCGTTTCTTCGTATTTAGTTGAACGACATTGAAGGGAAGAAACTAACTCAAGCACGTTTTATTTTCAGATAAAGTTTCACTGAAGCCATGCCAGTAGTAACGACTTCTCAATTTGCGGTTACTGAGGTCACGGGTAGGAAGTTTTTTTGAGATGAAGCTGGAGCAATCTTATTTATTTAGGAAATTTCAAAAATGTTTTTGAGTATTTCCGTTATTCGGTATTTCGGAGTTAGATTTCGGTTAGCATGTGGCCGTAAAAATGTCATGAAATTATTTTCTAAATCAGTCAAATTTTGAATTGCACAGTAATAATTGGTAGCACGACATATTAATATATTTCATTTTAATCTCTACCAAATTGCTCTATGCTGTTTCACCCTATTTTTTATTTAGTGTGTGCTATTTCACTCTAATTTTTTAATTTAATCTATGCTATTTTAACCATTATTCTAACCAACTCAATGCTAATTCGGCGGATAATCATCAAACCACCATATCTACAAACCGCCATATCTTGAAGCTGAAACTAGATCAGAATTATGTAAATTACATCAGAGTTTGTTAAGAATTTTAAAACAACACTGACAATCTGTAGTTATGTTAGCATAACAATAATAATTGACGCCTTGTTTCAATGGAGATCTTAGTTCAGTTTAATGGCCCTTCGATTTGTAGGCCTACCACTGCTAGTTTATCTTAAGCCCAATTGTGTTGCGAATAGTTTTATTTCTTGATGAACTAAATCACAGCCGATTTATAAAAATTCAACCTGCACGAAATACTTCATTTATGTATGTCATTTTACTTAAAGCAAAAAAAGAACAATTTTTAAATTAATGAGATTATAGTTTCAGATTTAATTTATTTTGTTCAAGAAGATCTTTTTGATTCTGAAATGTCATCTGGTTAATGCTTCGTTTTTTTTTGGTCCTATGCACTAAACGGCCCAACATCAAATTTTCTACATCCTAAGCTGGAAATTATGCTATCGAGTTTGATTGGGTCAATTTAGCCAATAAAATTCAAGTTACACGGTCAGGCATTCCGATCAGGCTTTCCAGCAGATAAAGATATTAGCCGAAAAGATGGAACTTTGTTAAATAATCGAATCAATTTTGAGTTATTTGTAAAACCTTGCCCAGGCAAGAAAAATTTAATAAAACTACATTAAATTCAGTTCAAGAGATGTAGAAACAATGATTTTGGGCCGTTTAGTGCATAAGAACCGTTTTTTTGTGATTATTTCAGATTATCAGTGGGATTGGTCAAAAGTTTAAGTTTTTCATAGTTAAAGTTGAGAGCCTCAAGAAACTTAAGTGATTTACTAAAAGTTTTCAATTTTAGTTGATTTTCGCTTTGTTAATTAGCAGGTCTTGGATCTAAAAACTCTCGTGAATTTTGCCAGATAATGCTTTGAATCTGTTTTTATACAGAGTAGCTGGATTGATCTCCATATATTGGAAGTGCGTGTCAAATAATTCCATGATCTAAATCTATGAAAAAATGCTAGTCATACAATTTTCATAAAATTTTGAGAAAATTGTGTTATCGAGTTTTGGAAGATTTTTTTGTTTTGGCATATAATTCGGCGTACCTTTATAAACGAAACAGAAAAAATTTTTGACAAAAAGTATAATCTAACAGTTTCCATAATTGGAATCATTGTGACTAGCATTTTTTAAGGCTGTGGCATCAAAAAGGTAATGAAATAGTTTCAAAAGTACCCCTCAAAACATTGTACGTTTTGTACTTTAATTTTTTGGGTTCATAACGTGGTCCTGCATACACAAAAATAAGGGCTTTTACAGTTTTTCCAAATATAATTTTAAAAACGCTCAAAAAGATAATTTGTTTGTCTTGCATATGTTTGTATGCCTTGGGCAAGTACCACTTTCCTTATACAGTGTGTGTAAAACATCTTCATTTAGGTAGTTTCCAATAAAGATATGCAGTTAAGATAGCTGGAAATTTGGTCACTGCAGCTTTGAGTAGCAAGGGTTATTGTCATTTGTGTTCAATTACAATTAAAAACAAAATTTTTCCGCAAAAAAATAACAATGAAAAAGCTTTTCTTATTTTTTGAAAAATTTTAGTTAATCGATTTCTAGATGTGAAAAATCAATAATCATAGACATTTCGTGCAACCATCTATACTCATGAAACTGAAAAGTATATGACTAGCATTTTTTTATTATGAAATTTATATAACTTGCATTTTGGTCAAGCCAAGTATTGTGTTATTTTTGTCCACTTTTTTTCCATATGTCACAAATCAGAGGGCAAATATCGGTTATAAAGATGCTATCTATGATTTAAATTTGTCTCCAAATTTGAGTATCAGTTACTTAGAATAGAACAAGTCTTCAAATTCTTAAGCCATTTCAAGTTACGGTTTGAAAACCTAAGGTTTGAGTGAGAAAACTAACATCAATTATCCAAGAAGCTTTTATTTTAAAAAGAAAAGTATTTACTTTTAAATTAAGTTTTTACAAAAATACGTAAAAGAAATTAGATAACCACATGTCTTTATCTGGTTGCCCCATACTTGGCATTATCTGAACTATTTTTTCAAGTGAGAGAAGCTAAAAACAAATCAATTCTAGAGGATACAAAGTTATTTTCGAATTTTTTTAGTGGAAAAACTAAGAACAATAACAATTTTTACTTGGACAAAAGCTCGCCCAAAATTTCACCTGCTGGCTGTTGATTGAGACAAACACAATATTGCCTTAACAAACAATTTCTTCAAAGTTTCTTTGGAAAAAACTGATTTGTCTTTGTGCATAAATCAGTAATGAACAGTTACAAACAATTATTTGATTGAAAGTTACTTTTTCAAGTTTCAAAATTCAGCATCAAGTTGAGTAACTCTAAGTTGAGTAACAGAATTAAAATGAGTTAAGTTGAGTAACAGAATTAAAATGAGTTAAGTTGAGTAACAGAATTAAAATGAGTTAAGTTGAGTAACAGAATTAAAATGAGTTAAGTTGAGTAACAGAATTAAAATGAGTTAAGTTGAGTAACAGAATTAAAATGAGTTAAGTTGAGTAACAGAATTTTTACTTGTTCGCTATTACAACTTAATAACGAGAAATAATATTTTTACAGTGCAATTGAAAGTTAAGTCAAAACGAAAAAAATGACTAGAAGAGAAAGTTATTAGACATTACACGTTTTGGATTTACTAAGATTGACACCCTAGAATTTTTCAAAATTAATTAGTTCAAATTTTTTATTGCATCTAAACCTCGATAACTGAAATTTGATTATTGATTATCATGATTTATCATTGATATAAGAAAAACGCAATGAGTCTTGTTTTGATTGACAGCAAGGCAAAGTCCTTCGTTAACAATTTCACACAGGTTTCTGTTCTGAAGCTTATTGTTTTTTTTTCAAACTATTGTCTTTTTTGCTGCTGGAACTTCGCGTTGCCATTTTTTTGAAGGTACAGTACATTTGGTTTTCTCTAACAAACCAATTCAGTTTCACTCCAATCCACTTTAAAAAGCCGGCGTTTTGTTATCGATTACTTTTGGTATGACACACCAAATACCTAGTAGGGACTCGAAGCTCTCGCCTGGCATATGATCTTAGTCGAAACAATTTTCCTGCACCCAATTATTTTGATGTTTTTTGGCTCAGCTGTCATACAGTCGTTACTATTTCTTTGCTCAACGCTAAGTACAAAGAAAAAGTATCTATTTTGATTGCTTGACTTATCAATGAATCAAAAACACTTCAGAAAATTTTTCGATTTAATTGCGAACATTCGTTGATTAGCCTTGTTCAGGGTGATGAAAACAACAATTAAAGGCTCGTCATGAAAAGATGTTTTCTTCTCAACTTTTCTACTTTAAAAATTTGCATTTCTACCTACTGACACCCATGTTTTGAGATGGGGAATAGAACAGCCGTTCAGCAGGCTTTTTATTAACATTGGGTATAGAAATATTGATTATTTGAGATAGGGAAAAAAATTGAGAAGGTTTCAAATTGATAAAGTTTCATGGTTTGTTTTATTTTACATTATATTATATTATATTATATTATATTATATTATATTATATTGAAGCTGATTAAAAAGTTGTACAAAAAATTATCAGAGACTCTTTTTATTTCTTACCCAAAAACCTCTTCTCGCAAAATTTCTCAGCATAGTTCTTTGTTTTTTTCACATTTTAAAAGAGTTATAAATTTAAAAATCTTGTATTGTTAGCTTTAGAATAAGATTGCCCGGATTTGAGTATCTTCATGTGATTTCCTGAACTTGGGTATCTTCTCAAAGATCAGAAATTTCTCAATGATCATCAACAAAAAATCGAATTGACTTGATGAAAAAAGTATCAGAAAGGTTACTTGTTAATTTTTTTCTCTGTGTTTTTTTTTAAAAAAACTGGCGATTTCAATGAAAGGGCAATTTTTTTGTGATTGGAATCAAAAAATTGAAAGAAAAATTTAAAGGGAACTTTGTTTTTGATTGGATACGACTTTTTATAAAATTTTCATGGATGCAAGCTGAAATCTGATCGGACACGACCCAGGTCAGTTAAGGAAAAGCTATTTTGATTGGTTAAATGCGCACTTTTGAAACGATGATGCCCCTCACTCTTCGGTCAATCATCTCAATTTTAATATAAACTATTTTCAAATACTTGCACTCTCAGCTCTTATTCTGTCATTTTTCTTGATTTTAATCAGTCTCTTTCATGATTTCTTTTTTTTGCAAAAATTGATTTTCTCTGTGCAGTTTTCAACCCTACGTATTTGGCCGCCAAGTTAACTTACAGCGAAAAGATAACATTCAGGGTGCTCGAGTCGGTCTCTGGGATGGGATTATCTTGGCTCGAATGGATTTCACAATTCAAGTGTGGCACATGGTCGAAATCATGAGAAGTGATTTTAACGAGCATCATATGCATCGAGCTCTCATCACTGAGAATCAACTATGAATGAGGTCGCGGATTGCAGAACACGCTGGGATGGACTAGTAAGAGGTTCTTGACTTCTCCGTGGGAAGAAGTACAAATTTTCGAGAATTCAGTTTTAATCGGACGGGATGAGGGGTTCTCTGAATCAAAGTCTTCTGTGAGCGAACTATCGAATAAGCTACCGGCAATGAAATCAGTACTTTTTTGAACACATGATAAAACATCATTACATTTTTTACCAAAACTTTTACATTGTTCTTTTTTTTCACTGGGAGACCCCATTTTAGCATAAATGTTGGTCAAAATTATTAGAAAAACTATTAATTAAGATAGGGAACATTTTTGTATACAGTTTTATAAATTATAGGATTTTGTATATATTTGTGATAAACCAGGAAAAGCTTGCATCTTACAAAAAAAGGTCATAAAAATGTTTGCACACTCCTTGAAATGCTCAAAAAAAACTTTGTAATCTGCAAATTTTTCACAACAGTCTCTTGCATACATGTTTAAAATAAAAAAAATTTGTTTTTTTAAGAGATTGTGCTGGGGCTAACTCGACTCAGAGATTTCCTGGTTGAGAGCGTAGTGGTCTTGTTCTCCTTCTCAGTTTGTGATCCCTTTAGGGTCAAACTACCTCCAAAAGAGCTACAGGCTCTGGTGCAAGTGATTTTTTCAGAAACGGACATAGAAGTTTACTTGCATAAGAAATATTATCTGAGCATTTGGTAACGCTATGAATTAGGTTAAGAGTCCCATTGTTAGGATTATGAAACTTCTTCTTTGTTTAATTTTGAAAATATTAGGGTTTAGGTTTTAGGATAGATATTGAGTATTAAATTTTGTATTGTAGTGTTGATGTGCGATTTTTATGTTTTGTTTAAACGTATGATTATGATTATGCGATATGATTTGATGGTGGCCTGGAAAAATCCAAGTGTGAAGAGTGACAGCATCTAGTTATTTCAGATCGACATAAATGCAGGTGAACGATCTACCTTGGTGCTATCGTTTAGATTAAAAAAAAATCAATTGACCGGTTTCAAAATACATGAATTATGTTTTATCATGGAGATAAATTGACCTATACAATGGTTCTAAGTTGTGACTTCTTCTTTAGGTTGTGATTGATCAGATATTCGTTTATTGTATTTCAAAACTGGAAGAATTGAAAATGAGGACAAGAATCGACACGAGAAATTATGAGCGACACGAAAGATCTTATGGACCTGATCTCACCGAGTCTAGGAACAGCTCTTGGTACGAGATATATCAACGCATGGTGGGTTGCACTTTTGGACTAGAGGATCCAGTGCTGGCTATGTTTACCGTCGCGCTCCTTAATGCAATGGGAAGAAAAGACTGTGTTGTCCACACCACGGAAGTAGTATCAAAGCTGGCCATCGGGGAGTCCGGTACCGCCCGCACTCCTAAGCGCAAGTTCTTCTTGGGGCAAAGATATCACGTGATGGGCCGGGTCCTTTATACTCGGCGGACTCTCCAACAGCCATTCCTCCATCCAAAAAGATCAAGCTGAACGAGATGGAGAATCAAACTTCGGAAACAATCGAAATCCTGGATAAGAAGGATAAAGATTGGCAGCAGTTACACGCTAAGTTGGAAGAGTATAAGGCGAAACCCCAGGAACGACACCAGTGAAAAAAAAGACACAATGTGTTTTTGATAATTCTCAAAAAAGAAGAAATCAAGCACCTGAAAGCCTTACATGGCGAAGGTTTGTCAAACGTCATCAGAAGTTCTGGTGACAATGATTTATGAAGAGTCCAGGGACTTGCAGTCCAGGACGAAGGCACTGGAGTTGTGCGTCTCCAGGGAACCCGTGGCCCTTCTGCAAGCTTCACAGCCTGAGGCGAGCTCCAGAAATACCAAACCAGACTCTTCGGACAAGAACCTGGCTTCTCAGTCTGAAGAAACATTTTAGCAGGTAGCCAGAGCGACGATAAATGAAATTAACCGAACCAGCGGAGACAGACGCTGGGTAGGGTTGTCCCTTCCCAATGTATTGTTTGCTCTTCAAGAAATTCAGAGCGAGCATCGCATGCGGTTGTACCAGCGGGTCCGACACGTGGCGAGTGAACGTGGAAGTCGAGCGTGGTGGACATCAGGAAGAACCTCGCGATTCTTTGTGAGAATCGTCATCTGATAATAGAGGACAGTTTGCTGATCGAACTGCTTGAAATTTATTGCGAGTGGTCAGACCACTGCTGTTTCCTTAGAAGGAGCCTCCGTGGCACAGCTGATTAAAATGATGGAGTTCGAGAGCGAAGATCAGTTAGATACTCTAACAATAATGATAGTACTAACGATATCTCTAGGGCTCCGGTTACTCCGGAGAGCAGGTGTGAGCTTTTGTTGATTTAATTTTTGATTGAATTGAAAGAAAATAACAAATAGAGGCTCGTGGTTTTGTGCACGGTCCCACAGAACCCTGCGGTGGGCACACCAGTGGCCTACTTCGAGAACGGCACGTTGCCCGATGGAATGAAATGATCCATAACTTGGTCAGCAGCAATCCAGGCGAGTGGCGACTCATAGATCTAGAAGACACGTTGCATCTCGCGCTGACCAGAGATGGTTTACACTTTAACACAGTACAGGGAAAGCGGTGGTATGACGATGCCTTTCAAACGAAGATCGGGGAGCTAGAAGAGGAGCTCAGGTCATTTGACACCCTGGCTCGGACCAGTTCGACCGGCAGAGGCAGAGTGAGGAGGAATATGAATGAGCCACTCGCCAGTCACCTTGGGAGTTTGGCATCAGTAGAGTGTATTCTCTAGATCAGGCAATTGGACATTGAGAGGAACGCGCAGGAGAGCATGGTCAGGCCGGTTTTGACATTGTCGGAGGAAGACTTCATGGCACTAGCCTTTACTACAAAACTGCACACTAATTCTTGGCTTTTTTTGTCACCGAGAGTGTGCATGCTCGGAGAAAAGGCTTTTGAACATGCCCCAGCAGTGATAAAAAAGATCCACGCCCATCTGAAACAACTAAAGAACGAGAGGAAGCAGGCTGGAGGCATGCTGTTGCAGTTCATGCACGGTTTGTATACCATGCCACTGGACAAGTTCCAAGAGGATGTTCTGGCCACGAGGACGCATATTAGAGGTTCGATGCATTCCTGGGAAGAACGGAATTGGGATGGTCGCTATCCTTCCTGTCCAAGTGCTATCCGAGAGCCTCCAGGCGAGCTTGATTGCGAGCTTTGTGAAGGACGTCAGGAAGCTGTCGATTGGCCTTGTGGTGGCACTGTATGTGACATTTGGTCAATTAAACTTCGTTCACTCAGACACCAGCGGACCTGAGGCTGGACGGGCTCCTTACTTTTATCACGATGACTTATGGTTGATTGGGTGACCTGTTTGTACTCCTGCGCTACCCCGAGCAGCTGCAGGGGTCGAGCTCAACGCGCTGTTGGAGACGGCCTGTTCTGACATATCATGCTGTCTGAAATAACAGATAGCCAGTTCTGTAGTCCAAATTTCAAGCCCCTATAGCTAAAAAACATCGTTTTTATTTTCAATCTTGAAGCTCAGCTCAACACTGCATCAGAATTTTTTCAGTTCGTAGAAAATTTTTTGTTTTTAAGAGATTGTGCTGGGGCTAACTCGACTCAGGGATTTCCTGGTTGAGAGCGTAGTGATCTTGCTCTCCTTCTCAGTTTGTGATCCCCTTAGGGTCAAACTACCTCCAAAAGAGCTACATGCTCTGGTGCAAGTGATTTTTTCAGAAACGGACATAGAAGTCTACTTGCATAAGAAATATTATCTGAGCATATGGTAACGCTATGAATTAGTTTAAGAGTCCTTTGTTTAGGGTTAAGAACCTTCTACTATGTTTAATTTTAAAAAATTAGGGTTTAGGTTTTCGGATAGATATTGAGTATTAATTTTTGTATTGTAGTGTTGATGTGAGATTTTTATGTTTTGTGTTAACGTATGATTTTGATTATGCAATATGATTTGATGGTGAGCTGCAAAAATCCAAGTGTGAAGAGTGACAGCATCTAATTAATTCGGATCGACATAAATGCAGGTGAACGATCTACCTTGGTGCTAATTTTTAGATTAAAGAAAAAAGAAAATTTCAATTGACTGGTTTTTAAATATATGAATTATCTTTTATCATGGAGATAAGTTAACCTATACAATGGTTCTAAGTTGTGACTTCTTCTTTAGGTTGTGATTGATCAGGCATTCGTTTATTGTTTTTCAAAACTGGAAGAATTGAAGTTGAAGAGAAGATTCGACACGAGAAAATATGAGCGACACGAAAGATCTTATGGACCTGATCTCACCGAGTCTAGGAACGGCTCTAGGTACAAGAGATATATCAACGCACGGTGGGTTGCACTTTTGGACTAGAGGATCCAGTGCTGGCTATGTTTACCGTGGCTTTCCTTAATGCAATGGAAATAAAAGACTGTGTTGTCCACACCACGGAAGTAGTATCAAAGCTGGCCATCGGGGAGTCCGGTACCGCCCGCACTCCTAAGCGCAAGTTCTTCTTGGGGCAAAGAGATCACGTGACGGGCCGGGTTCTTTATACTCGGTGGATTCTCCAACAGCCATTCCTCCATCCAAAAAGTCAAGCTGAACGAGATGAAGAACCAGACTTCGGAAACAATCGAAATCCTGGATAAGAAGGTTAAAGATTGGCAGCGGTTACACGGTAAGTTGGAAGAGTATAAGGCGAAACCCCAGGAACGACACCAGTGAAAAAAAGACACAATGTGTTTTTGATAATTCTCAAAAAAGAATAAATCAAGCACCTGAAAGCCTTACATGGCGAAGGTTTGTCAAACGTCATCAGAAGTTCTGGTGACCATTGATTTATGAAGAGTCCAGGGACTTGCAGTCCAGGACGAAGGCACTGGAGTTGTGCGTCTCCAGGGAACCCGTGGCTCATCTGCAAGCTTCACATACTGAGGCGAGCTCCAGAAATACCAAACCAGACCCTTCGGACAAGAACCTGGCTTCTCAGTCTGAAGAAACATTTTAGCAGGTAGCCAGAGCGACGATAAACGAAATTAACTGAACCAGCGGAGACAGGCGCTGGGTAGGATCGTCCCTTCCCAATGTACTGCTTGCTCCTCAAGAAATTCAGAGCGAGCATCGCATGCGGTTGGACCAGCGGGTCCGACACGTAGCGAGTGAACCTCGAAGTCGAGCGTGGTGGAAATCAGGAAGAACCTCGCGATTCTTTGTGGGAATCGTCATCTGATAACAGAAGACAGTTTGCTGATGGAACTGCTTGAGATTTATTGCGAGTGGTCAGACCACTGCTGTTTCCTTAGAAGGAGCCTCCGTGGCACAGCTGATTAAAATGATGGAGTTCGAGAGCGAAGATCAGTTAGATACTCTAACAATAATGATAGTACTAACATTATCTCTAGGGCTCCGGTTACCCAAGAGAGCAGGTGTGAGACTTTGTTGATTTAATTTTTGGTTGAATTGAAAGAAAATAACAAAAAGAGGCTCGTGGTTTTGTGCACGGTTCCACAGAACCCTGCGGTGGGCACACCAGTGGCCTATTTCAAGAACGGCACGTTGCCCGATGGAATGAAATGATCCGTAACCTGGTCAGCAGGAATCCTGGCGAGTTGCGACTCATGGATCTGAAAGACACGTTGCATCTCGCGCTGACCAGAGATGGTTTACACTTTAACACAGTACAGGGAAAGTGGTGGATTAACGAGTCCTTTCAAACGAAGATCGGGGAGCTAGAAGAGGAGCTCAGGTTGTTTGACACCCTGGCTCGGACCAGTTTGACCGCCAGAGGCAGAGTGAGGAAGAATATGAAGGAGCCACCCGCCAGTCATCTTGGGCCTTTGGCATCAGTAGAGTGTAGTGTTACACCCGCTGCTCCTAGCTCGGATGTAAGAGAAAGGTTGGAGACTGATCACCCTCCTCGAAGACAACCATTGGAGAGCCGATTGGAAGACCTTTGGAGATCACAATCCAACGAGATGCCAGCCCTCCACGAATGCGATTAATTTGCCCGCGACTATTCTTGTTGCTGCGGAAAACTCATCAGCCAATCACGCGCCTTCAGATGGAGCTTATTCGACAAGTGTGTTACTCTGGAACCGACCAGATCTCAGTGCATGGGAACAGAACAAGGCTGAAATATCGTCAAATCTGAACATGAATACGCTGGCACATCGATCAGATGTCAGGCGAATAATAAAGGGAAATAGCCTCACTATGTCGGGATTGTGTCGAATATCGGACGTGGACTGGCTGCTGGCGGAGCAAGAGCAGCTCAGCTCTTCTACCATACTCGGATTCGTGGACCCCGATGGATTGCCTAAAAACAATACCGTGGGACCCATGAGCACGCGATCCCTGATGAACGTCCGACGGAGGGCGAGAGAGTTGATACAACCTCTCTGAAAAGCAAGTTTATGGCAGAGAACAATCCCAACAACAACCACCAGAAGATGTATCGGCATCTCTCTAAGCCATCTGGCCAAACGCCTGGCGAATTTTCAAGAGACTATCGCCGGGCGATCTCAGTGGAAGGTGACGATAGGAGGTACAAAGGACTCGATACACCGGTGGGTGATAGCCTGTTTGCTGCCTATGGTTTCTTCGACATCATGAACGCAAAGTATCTAATAGTGGCCAGTTCGGACTATGTCTACAAAACCCGTTCATTCTTTTGGCCAGATGTGATCTTCCTAGCGTCTTCAAGCTGGATAGAGGGCAATCAGTAGGCATGGCAATAAGCATGCAGAGAGTTGTCAACATAGATCCTTTAGTGATAATAATATCCGGCTCGCATGATCTTTTGCAGAGTCGGGGCCTATTGAGCGGCCTCACGGTCGGATAAAATCCCAGCAACGAGTTCTTGGGAGACGCGATAATTACGCTACTATGAGCCATGACAGAAGCGGTGACAAATGGCTTCACCAGAAATGTAGTCAAAATCATCTTCATATTGTAACTGAGATATGCCGCACTGCCGGAACCATTGTAATTTGTGAACACGATGGTAACTGCGCTGAACAAGTCTATTGATCCGAATACCTATAACTCTCTTCACTCGGAGCTTCCTGCCGTCTGGTCAAACAGCTCTAACGCCATACAGGGATTCAAAGAGCACAGCACAACTCGTGTGGTGCGGGATGAAGTCCTGGGGTTGGAACTGTCCAATTTCGCCAGGTTGCTGAACTTGAGACCTGGGGTGATTGATGAACATGTGCTGGTGCAGCAGGTGGGGAATGACCTCTAGATCAGGCAATTGGACATTGAGAGGAACGCGCAGGAGAGCATGGTCAGGCCGGTTTTGACATTGTCGGAGGAAGACATCATGGCACTAGCCTTTACTACAAAACTTCACACTAATTCTTGGCTTTTTTGTCACGAGAGTGTGCATGCTGGGAGAAGACGCTTTTGAACATGCCCCAGCAGTGATAAAAAACATATCCACGCCTATTTGAAACAACTAATGAACGAGAGGAAGCAGGCTGGAGGCTTGCTGTTGCAGTTCATGCAGGGTGTGAATACCATGTCACTGGACAAGTTCCAAGAAGATGTTCTGGCCACGAGGACGCATATTGGAGCATCGATGCAATCCTGGGAAGAACGGAATTGGGATTGTCGCTATCCTTCCTGTCCAAGTGCTATCCGAGAGCCTCCAGGCGAGCTTGATTGCGAGCTTTGTGAAGGACGTCAGGAAGCTGTCGATTGGCCTTGTGGTGGCACTGTATGTGACATTTGGTCAATTAAACTTCGTTCACTCAGACACCAGCGGACCTCAGGCTGGACGGGCTCCTTACTTTTATCATGATGACTTATGGTTGATTGGGTGACCTGTTTGTACTCCTGCGATACCTCGAGCAGCTGCTGGGGTCGAGTCCAGAGTTCAACGCTCTGTTGGAGACGGCCTGTTCTGACATATCATGCTGTCTGAAATAACAGATAGCCAGTTCTGTAGTCCAAATTTCAAGCCCCTATAGCTATACAACATCGTACGCAGATGTTTTTATTTTCAATGTTGAAGTTCAGCTCAAAACTGCATCAGAACTTTTTCACTTAGTAGAACATTGATTGGACTAGCGGTCCGTAAGATTTGGAAGGATTTTGATGTAAGAATTTTGTATCTGAAGAGTTAGCCATTACAACTTCTGATTACAGCGATTCTACTTTTTTTTCCAGTCTTTTTCAACTCACTTCTCAAACTTGAACAAAAGCCATACAACTGGTTGACAAATTACTAGCATGGATTTCACTGCGAAAGCAGAGTTTATACATATTTGAAGATAGTCTCAGATTTTTCAAATTTTTCTTTTCTGACGAATCTTTAGGCCAAAGTGAAAAAGAAGACTTGCAAACTACCAGGATCGAAAACATAAGAATCTTGATGAAATGGAATATCCGAGAAGTGCAAACTTCTTTCTAATGATTTATCCATCGTACAAAAGACGTTGAACTAATTAAAACTCCAGAAAACACTGCGTCCAGAGGAAAACCAATGTCTTTTTCTATTGGCTGAAAAATTAACAACAACGAGAAACTAGCAAAAGTGGACACGTACCTGTCTCCACTTTTATTGTTTTGTTCACATATTACTCGAGAGAGTGACATCAAATTATCATTGACCAGAACAGAACGAATTGATTGATGAAGTCAAGTGGAACGAGAAGTTTTCCCAAATTTCTGTTTTGTTTAAATACCCAAAAATTTCAAATCAAACGTAAAATTTCTACACAAGCTGAAAAAATAAGACGCTGCTAAAAAAAAACAATCTTTTCTGTCAGAATTTCCGGGATCAGCGTATTTTAAAATTTTGCGATAAGTTTTCAAATAATAAGCTTCCGAAATATTTTGCTCAGGCTCGGTTGAGCAACTCCGAGATGTAGCCTCCCTCGGGTGTTGGATCGGATCAAATGTTGCTGGGGTTGGTGCGCAACCAACAATCAGTATTTCGTCGGAATTTTTCCTGTGATTGATTGTTGATTAATGTAATTGATTTTTTCTCAGTTAATTTTTGAAAGGCCCTGTTTACAGTCCCGGTTGAGTTATTTTCCCTAGCGTTGTAATGACTCATCAGTCATTGTCCGTTTCACTTGCACTTGAGATAACCAAGGGTATTGCAATCGGCTTTTAACATTTTGTTTTTTAGTTAATGCAGGGTTATTTTTCAGAGATTTATTTTTGATCAATTTATCATCAAATGGAATCAAAAATGGATGCTCCTCCTCAGTACGCGTCTGCACCACCTGGTACCTATGCCCAGACGAGTCAGCCACTAGGGTCAGGCAAGTCTCCTAGTGGTCCGTTTCGATCCTTGTGAACCACTTTCCCACTCGACTGGTCACCCTTTCCAGTCAAGTCTCCCAGTGGTCCGGTTCGATCCTTGTGAACCACTTTCCCACTCGACTGGTCACCTCTTCCAGTCAAGTCTCCTAGTGGTCCGGCTAGGTTGCAATCTGTCTGAAAACCCTTAACAACGCCCCCACTCGGGCACCTTTTCAGAGTCACTGGTTTAAATTGCTAGATTGATCGAAACGATCTGTCTTATAAAACAGTATGGGCATACTATTTAATTAATATGAAGGTTTGATTCAAATGATCTGGTATCAAAGTCACTGTCTTTTCGTTTTATGGTTTTTTTTTCTATACTTTTTTATTGTTTTTGTTTTCCTAGTCCCCCCCCCCTTACTCGGTTAGCTAGGCCTCGTTCGGAGAGCATACCAGGAAGTTTTCTCAAGTTTTCTTAAAAAGCTATCACGGTACAACCGGAAGGTTTACACGTTCCCGTTGAACCGTACCACCGGTACTCTAGAATGGGCATGCAGCCCGTAGCTGTGTCAAGTGGGTTCGACTCCGTAGTCTTGATGTCGTAAAAACACCCAGAAGCGCCATAAAAACACTATGTAACAGTCGCCTACTTCGGTCACATATGAGGTTAAGAAAAATAGGCCCTATAACCATTGGCTCAAGAGTCAGGGACACTATCTCTTGTGTTTTTCTACCTCAAGAACGGTCGGAGCTAATTCGGTTCGCTTGCGACATGAGACTAGAACCCGTTACAGCTTAAAGGCTACTACCAAAATATCCCCCCACTCTAGAAAATAAGAACGTCCCCATACTTAGGTCTCAAAATACCCAAAATACGCGAACGCCGTTAAAAACAGTGTCGGAACAATCCGTTAAGTTACTTTTTATTGGACAGTGGAACTTTGATCCATTTCAGATGGATCAACCTAAAACTCGCCTTATCTCAACATAACAATCATAAAACACACTCGAGAAATTTAAATTGGGAACTCACATGTCGATGTACTCGAGCACAAGGAGTAATTAAATTGGTAAGCAACTCAAGAATTAGGTAATATAACTAGATAAGTTTAATACTGGTCAGTTTTGGTAATCGAAATAAATTCCGACTCTAGAATTTGAGTTTTTGCTTGAACCATTGGGACACTCAAGCTGTCCACCTTTACATTGAAGGTTCACTCTAGTTCGTTCCGAATAGTCGTTCTTTCTTCTATTTATCGTCTCTCCTCCTATTTCGGGATAAGACAGCTCTACTCGTGTCCTATTCTATATCTGGAAATTGCGAATAGCAATTTCCCGCTGTTTTTCTTGAGTAATTTCCCGCAATTGTAAATTCGGATGTTCTGATTTTTCACTTTCTGTTTTCAGTTGGTACGAGAAAACTGAGCATGACAGGCTCCATTCGAAAATTTGAAAATTAAAATTCCACTCCAAAATTACGTATTTTCGCGTCTCTCAAGGTCAAACTTCCAGACATGACCGACTGGCACATACTCCCCGGACTCAAGATCGATGTCCTCATCGCGTGCTGTCGTTTGTCAGTGAATCCCCAGAAGCCCGAGTGTCACTCAAGATACAGTGCCAGTGTTCTTTTACAGAAGTTTGCAGCAGACTCAAGTTTATCTACCCTCCAAAATTCACGACCATATAAAATTTTCACACTATCGCTAAACAGCAATCAAAATCTGCACACACCTGCACCTTGTGAATTCCCGCCTTTTAAGCTGGTGATTTAAAATTTCTTTTGTCCTATTCAATCAGGAAATTGTCATGCAGCATTTTGATTTATATAATAGATCTAGCATATTAATAACAATATCTTATTCGTTAAAATTTCTTTTTCGTGAACCCAGATTTCATCCGAGTTCACCCTCGAGCCCCCTCCCTCTCAAGACTCAAGACTCTAGAATTTTCCTTCTGAGCCACTGGCTCACCTTGTGTTCTTTGCCCTCGAGGTACCCGATCCAGATACTTTTGACACTGTGATCTGTTCCAATAATGCTTCTTCGTCATCGGAGCTGATCACGATCTCTTCCCAAGCCTTCAGCTGTTCATAGGATCGCATCCACTCCTTTTGTTCTTGCAATCTCTTCGCTTGATTCGGTAAGCTCTTCACCTTCGACTCCCGGTTCAAACAGAAGGAATTGTGAAGACTCAGGCTTACATTCTTCGCCAGGTCCTCCTCCAGTATTGATTCCCTCGCTCTAGTGTTGTCTCTGGATACTCTACCCACTCTTTTCCACCCCGTCGTGATCGCATTTCGATGGGTCAGCAGAGGTCTTTTGAAGGCATCTGGTCCTATTTTGGCCTGGAATTGTCGATATTCCTTTTGATGTTTCATCATGTGATCCTTGGTCGCTACATATAACCAGGATGTTAACGTCGCGCGAAACCAAGGAAAGAATCTCAAGCGGCTCCACACGTGTCTGACTTCCATTGGTATGGCGAACACCTTACATGCTGTCTCGAACAACTCAAGTCTCCTGCTGTAATCTATCGCGTGAATCGACTATGCTGTAGGCGTCTTCGATTCTCGATACTTTGCTATGTTTTCTTCCATCCATCGCAGAGCCAGCATTGTGCTCACCACCAAAATGGTCACTTTTTGTTGATGCTCGGGTAGTCCCAACGACCTGATTTCTTCTACATCCCAGATCAGGCAGAGACAGTGGCACGGACAATACCCGTGTGTGAGGTCGATGCTCCTAAGATTGCGTTCTCCCGAGGCTTCTAGGAGAGGCTCAAGTTCCATCATCTTCTCGTGTATCACGTCGACTTCTTCCAAGTTTGGGGCACTTACCATGGGTTTCCCAATCACGTTTTGTCTCTCGAGGTCACTTGTATTTTCGCTCTCCAAGCCTAGAAGAACTTCACCCCAGATTTCACTCAAGTCGTCCCTTTGTTCTTTAGGCACTGTTCCTCGGATCTTCCTCAACAGCTTGTGTGAATGATGTGACATCCGAGCCAGTCTTACACATTTGAGCACTGAGAAGGCTTTGTCTATCAATACCCTCTGGCTGGATGCTTCTACCATCGCCATGTGCAATGGATAGTGGCTGCCACATAGGTTGGCAATCACTGACCCCACTAGGGACTTCGCATTTAGAGGCAGTCCATAGGCTTCGCTCATTGGAAATCCCATCTCCGCTTCGAGTCCAACCCTCCAACTCTTGATGTGTTTCTGGGTCACTTGCAACACTCCGGCCCATGACTCCACGCTCAACGCCGTCACCAAGTGGTGTTCTGACTCTAGCCTCTCCAGTGACTGGAGACTACACATTCTCGAGAAGAATCCCAGGGCTGTTGCTAGGTTCACAGTGGTACTCGCGTAACACTCAGCCACCATCTGTATCTCACTTTTCTCCCTCTCGGTGATATCTTCAAACCAGGTGACTAGGTCTTCTTTCTGGAAAGACTGTATCCTCACGCACGATCGTCCATCACAGGTGTGCTCGCCATTCCCACACGTCGAGTCAAGACAACTGCCCGGCTCCATCTTCTTTACCGACCCTGTTCCACTCGTCATCTCACTTGACTCCTTCATCTGAGGCAGGATCAGTCTATGTACTATACTCAAGGTCGCTAAATCTTCATCCTCTGTCGGCGCCAAACTCACTCGCTCAGTAACTTCCTCGATCAGGCTCGCATGGGGATGTGGACACCAAGAGGGCCTGAGCAACTTCCACACCACTCCTAGATTCGTGGTCAACGTGCCGTTCCCGTTACCCATTCTTAGTTCTACTCTTTTACTTGAGCGTGGCACACTTATCACTTCCGGTGTTCTCTCGAGAATCAAACCCAGACCGGGTCTCTCTCTTTCCACGGGGTCTATCTCCATTATCCTTTCTGTCCAGAACTTCAGCAGCTCCGCCACCTCATAGTTTCTATGGGCACCTCCAGCTTCTAAGTCCAGGAAAGGGTTGTATGCCATCCCCATCACTCCAGACACATACTGATACTCTCCCTTCTTGTTGGGTTTCGAGTACTCTCCTGGAGGAGCCAGGTTACGGTGAACGTCGTGTTTCTCCTCGAACTTCTTGTTGTAGAATCCCCGTATCTCATCTAACTTCCTGTGGCTCTCCAGAGATTACCTAGAACCATCTTCCTTTTCTACCCCAGTACTCTGGTACACACTCAAGATTACTGTGGAGACTCTCCTCTCCAGCGTCTTGCCTCCAATTACCCTCTGGTGACATGCTAGGATGGTACTGTCAGTCATCATCGACATCGTCCATCTCAAGAAGCAGGTAGCATCCTTCCTCCTTGCCAGGCTCAAGCCTGAGTTGTCCCTAGCAACATGCTGCATCAGCATTCGATATACCTCTAGGTTCTTGCCTCCCAACTTCAACTTGTCGTACGAAGTTAGTGTCTCTAGCTCTATTCCCAACAGGCTCCACGCAAACATCAGTTGTCCTGCGGTCCTAATAAAGGGATTCGCCTTCAATCGCGATGCCGATGATGATGTTCTCATCGCTTCTTCAAAATGATCCTTTAACAAGCTCTGCCAAGTTCTCTTCAGCTGGCTCCCCAATTCTAATTTATTGATACCAGCCTTCTGCTGGGTAGCCCAGTTGCGTCGTTTGCGTGACACTCCACTGTCGAGCTTCTTCAGGCAGTCTTCCAATTCCTGCAATGTTTCCAGGGCCACCCACCACGGTCGGGCGGTGTTCCTCGTTTTATTTTTCTCAAGAGGATCGCTAGTCACTTGCTTCCCGGTAGCCTGGTGTTCATTCGAGACCCATTCATTACCGACGTCCACTTCCCAGGTCTGCTCGCTCGTTGAACCTCTCTTCATTTTTATCCACTGAGGTTTGAAGTCTTCTTCCGTTGCCGAGCTGGTGGAGATCTCCATCTCTCTTTCTACGTCGAGCAGTTTCCTCGGCTCGTAGCTACTCTTGTAGGCTGCTGTCTTCCATCGTGCCAGAACCATGGGGGCCGTCTCTCTCAAGTTCTTCTCCGAGACCGCATCCGCCGAAGGACTTCCCAATCCCTCCACGTCTCTCTTCCTCTTGCGAGACCTCACGTCTTTACTCGGGGGCGTTGTCGTTACCATTACTGATTCGACTTCCTTGTCTCCCCCCAACCCTTCCAACTCTTGCCTCCCCCCTGCTCGAGCCTTAAGGATATTAGTACTTTTAATTATATTACTAGTTCCGACCTTATCCCCCTTACATGTTCAATTATTTTATCGTCAGTTTTTTGTTTCGGAGTAGAGCTGTCTTTACATTTGTCATCTCTGGTCTTTCGTGGTGCCTTCCTCAACTCGACCATCTTGCTCAGCAGCTCTTCTCTAGCTTTCTCCTCCAGAACTTCACCACCGTGTCCCACAGCTCCTCCTTGAAATCGTCCAATGTGGTGTCGTCGCCCACTTCTCGATTAAAATCGCTCAAGAATTTTCGCCAAGCATCCGCGTCCAGGGTACCTAGGAAGGCAGCCCTGTTTCCCTCGAAGGTGTTTTTCTCCCTTCTGTCCGCACTCAAGAAGATCATTCCCATGTTGGGACTCTCACTGGTCAGTGGCAACTCTAGGTTCTTGCGTGGAGATGAGGTCAAAGGTGGCGTGGGGGTGTCTGCCCAATTGTCTCCACTCAGATCTTTCAACAGCTCTTGCGTGGTGAACTCTTCCTCTGATGGCTTCGGTTCCGGGGTATTTCCCACCTCCATATCCTCTCCTGCCTCGCTGAGAGTCTCATCCATGCTCTCCACCCCCGATTCTACTTCTCTTCTCTCAAGAATCCTTCTGAATCGATCCTCTACGGGACCACTCCTTTTATCCCCAGGGGTATCCACTGATAGGGGTGCTGGCGTAGATGGACCCGTTTCCTTGTACTCTGTCAGGGCCACCTGCAATGGGCCTGCTGCATCCAGCTTTTTTCCTTCCTGACTCCTTTCCACCTGCTCTAGCCCGTAAGGTGCCCGGTATCTCCTCGTGGCAAACAGCACCTCGTCTGCTTTCAGTGCGATATGCCCTTCATTCACTATCATCCTGCCATCGTCCCACACTGGCAACTGGTTCTCTAGACCTGCCCGCTCAAGTATTCTCAAGGCATTTCGCACCTCGAATTTCGGGGGCATCGACCCTCTCATTTTCTTGGCTTGAGTTGTCCATGAATTTATCTTCGCATCGCTGGTATGAAAATAGATCGCTGCAGTGTAGCCGATGAAGAGAGGATCCCAGCCGTCGATGAACTCCTTCTGCTGTTCTTCGGTTGCTGCTCTTGCGAAAAGGGATGGGACCACCAGGGAGCTGTTCATCCCCAGGGTCATTCTCCTCACTGTCGTGAATTTGGGAATGCTTTCTGGCAGGACTTCCTTCTCCAATATCGCTTCTAACTCCCTTTTCACCAGCTCGAAGCTCTTCTTCCATGCGGGAATTCTCAAGATCTCTTGCCCATTTGCTGTCAGGTGATTTAGGTTCCAGAACTTGGGATAAGTTTCGATGGGGCCTTCGAGCTTGCCTCCCATCCTGCACTGCAGTTGTCCTCGAAAACTGTATGCCACCAACTCCGGATCCTTCACCTTTCCGAAGAGCACCGTGTTGCTCATTTGCGCCCTTAGCACCTCCTGTTGACACCAATTAAGTGTCGTTCCATCTAGTATGCTTACGTGGGTCACTGAGTGTCGATAAGTTTCCACCAGAGGATCTGGAAACGCGAACGTGACTGCCGGTCCATAGATGCAGGTTACGACTTCCTTTAGCCCCCGGATCATCCCCATGGGGTCCGATCTCATGGCCAGGCATAGATCCGTCAATAGAGGCATGCCCCCATTCACTTTCCTCCACTCTTCTCTTGTCTTCGGGCTCTTTTCTTCTCCAGTTAGGTGCCGGTTCTGCATCAGTAGGTACTGTACCAGCAGCGTCTTTAGCCCGGCAGCACACTTATACGAGTAGGTGTCGATGCTCGAGTGTGCTCTCCCCATCGACAGAGGCTCTCCGTATTTCATCAGTCGGTGAAATGACTCCAGTTCCCCGTGGGTTAGAAGCACCAATGTCAAGTACCCGTCTATCCGGAGGGTGTCTACACCCCGACTGAACATGTATGCTGGGCCCATATTAAACAGGTACCTTGGGTAAACCAAGTACAGTGCCAGCAACAGACTGATGGGCATATTCAACACTTCCTGTATGAAGGCTTTAAAGATGGTATCTTTCGCGCTATACACTCCGGCCAGGAACTCCTTTCCCCAACAAGGACTCAAGAACTCAAGAATTTCGTGATCCCTCCTCGTCCTCAGCTCACCCCTTGCGTGCTCCCTCCAGAATCCTCCAATCGTGACTTCGTTGGCTGCCGTGACAAACCTGCCAACCGTCATTTCCTTCTTTTCAGCCACTCCCAGCTGCTCCTCAAGAAAATCCCAGATCTGCTTCACCAGAGGCGGAGCATCTTCTCTTGTCTTCTCCGTGGCGTTCTCCAGCCTTGGTGTCAGGAAGGGCCACCTGCCTCCCTCTTGTGTCAGTCGATACACCATCGACTCCAGCTGCTTCTCTGATGCGGCCACGTTCTTCCTTTCGTTGCTCGGCCCTCTAGATTTACTGGTGGAGCTTGTTATGGTCACCTCCATGTTTCGAAACCACAGACTGGCCGTCAGGTGAGCCACCACTGGATGATTGTCCCCTATAATCGGACTGAGCTTGAGTTGCCTAGCAAAGTTATATATCTCCAGCAAGAGAACCTCGTCCAACACGATGAGGATGTCTGCCAACTCGTGAAAGCCCCTCAACGCGTGGGACGCATCCGCCCACGCCGCCGCAAGCTCTGACCTGCGAAGTCTCAAGTTTGTAGGTTCCAGTTCCCGATTGGGAGCTGCCATCAAAACGCGCCATCCATTCCTTCTGCTATCAAGATCAAGATTGCATACATAAATTGTAGAGCGGGAGGCATGCTCGCGTAGCCGGGGGACGTCGTGAACGCCACTTTCGTCTTGGAGCCAAATCGTGAGGCAACGTTTTCTTGCACTTCATTCATGGCTGCAAATAATTTCTGGATGGCTTACCAGATTTTCTTCGGCGTAGGTTCGTCACCCTTGAGCTGCTCAAGAAACCCCGTCGCATGCAAGTGATCGTTCATCCCTGCAAACAGCAGCAGTTCAGGCTCGCAAGGCATCTCCGACTTTATTGCCACCACCAGGGTTAACATCTGGTTCAGCTCCGCTCCCGGCAATGAGTATATCAGAGTTTCCGGCCAAAACAATTTGGGAGACGTTCCCTCAAAGTCCGATCCCGCTACGATGACCACCCTCGCTGCGGCTGGGTCCGCTCTGTCATCAACAGCTAAGGTCTTGGCCAGCTGCGTATTCCCGCAGGGTTTCCCGTATCTGGGATCGTTGGCCAATTTCGTGCCTTCATACGCGGCGTCTGGTAATTCCATCTCCCTCGGATCCATCAGCTTGTCCACCACCCTCAACTGTGCTGGAGTGGCCACCCTAATCCTGGCAATGCTAGTTCGGTGTTTGGGAGGCTCCACTACGAATCCCGGACTCCCTAATGACTTGAGAGGTCTATAGTTAATGGGTCCCATCACCGATTTTGTGGAAATCCCAGTCAGATCCGCCGTCTCTGCTATTTTTGCTCTCGAGAAGTGTGTCTCGTGAGCCTTCAGCCAGTCCACACACTGGAGTCTGCCCAAGTCTTCGTGCGACACCTGCTCAAGACCCAAAGCTTTCGCTAACTCTAGCCTGCACTCGAGGTCCTCCAGCTCCAGCTCCTTGACCTTCTCCTCATATTTCAACCTGTTGGTCTCCACTGGTTTCTCCGGCTTCTTCTTCTCCGCCACCACCACCGAGGATATTATCGATCCCTTGGGCGTTGATGACGTTGCCTCACCAGCCTCCATGGGCGCAGCGCCCGGCAACTTGGTTCGGCTATTCCTCGAACTGTCTCTAGGATCAGCCATCGCCCACAAGCGGCTGGACAAAGCTCTCGAGTTGAAGAAAGGTGGATTTGGGGGTGGTCCGAACGTGACCTGTGCCGTCTCTAGTAACTCTGTCTCCAACGCGTTTATGTGCCTTTGGAAGACGTCATTCAACCACTCCACCCCTCTGGGCCTATCAAAATGAATCCCATCCGAAGATGCGTCGTCAGGGAAAGCAGATAGCTCCATTTGCTCGGCCACGTCCAACAGCCCAACGGGGAGGACGCTTCTTTTGTGTATCAGCCTGATTATTTCATTCAGGTTCCGCACCTTTGTGTTCATCTCCATTGCATGTTGATCCACTTTCATGTTGTAAGGGACGGTGCACACCGTAAGAATGGCAGGATCCATTTGACTTCGCAATTCCTCGAGAATGCAGCTCATCTTGTCGTGCAGCCTCATCACCTTCCTTGCTTCCCCCCTAGACACTTCATTCGTCCCGATCATCAGTTTCACCGTATATACTCTTACCATACCTAGCATCTCAAGTGTCGCCAACATCTGCGGCGTCGCGGCTCCAGCGAAGCTCAAGATTCCCGTTTGCCAATGGGACTGGATCCGGGTCAATACCCGCAGCAAGCTGTCCCCTATGATCAAGTGGACCGCTCCTTCGGGCACACGTGGCTGCGTGAAGTATTTCACCCAAGCCGCGTTATGGAAGCAGTCTCTCCTGTCCATCTGCGCCGTGCTCCAGTCCATCCGATTGTGCCTATGTTATCTACCTTCCGTATTCTTTTTATAACTCGAGATTACCACACTCCTGACAGGTTGTTCCCCCCACGTCGATGGCAGGTCCACTCTTGCTGGACTCTCGCGATTCCTTAGTTGTAGCCGCTCGTGCAATTCTTTCAGTCGTGACGAGCTACCACTCACCTGACTACTACCCGGTGTCGAACTTGGCGTATATCCAGGCAGCGCGACGTCCATCAACGGGCGTATTGCTTGTGTCTCTAGACCACGCAGGGAGGACGCTGATTCAGACGGTATCCACACCTCCAGCCCTTCGTTCATATGTTCTTGAGCAGCACGATCTAGGTTGAATCGTCCCTTCGACCTAGGAGCCTCATCCACCTCCATGCGTGACTCTGGCCTTGAGCCGGTCACCACCCGCTCTTTGGGCCTAGCTACCTTCTGCATGTCGAGCTCGCGCTGTCGTTGTTGGATCATTTCAAGCTCTGACTTCAGCTGCTCGCAATTGGCGGCATTCTCCCGCACCCTTTCTGCCTGTAGCTGTTCAGCCCTCATCATGTCCAGTTCCCTTCGCGCTTGATCCCTCTCAATTTTTGCCTGGTCTCTCTCGAGCACCGCTTGATCCCGGTCGAGGTTCGCCTTGTTTCTCTCCCGCTGAGTCCTCTCAAGCTCTCTCTTCATGATGCTGACGTCCGGATATGCCTCCCCCGTCTGCTGTGCTCGAGACATCAATGGTGTCTTGCTCGTGCTCTGGCCCGTGGATCTGGCTGATGGTCTGGCCGGTAGTGGGAATTCCCCTGCTCCATACTCAGTGTTATTACTCAAGCCAGGGTTCCTTGCCAAATCGAACCCCCTTATTGCTCCATCCACGTTCCAAGACAGCCACCTGGTTTGCTCTTGATTAGATATCCCATCGGTGGTGTAGCCACTTGAGTATAATCCAGGTCCCTCAGACGTCTGTATAATTCGTCAAGTGTGGGTTTTTTCAAAGCCGTTGGCATGGACTTCCAGAATCGATCTGCCATTTCCGTAATCTCCAAATGATCTTGAGTATCGAGTACTACCTGAGCAACTTGAGTGATACCTGAGCAACTTGAGTATTACCTGAGCAACTTGAGTATTACTTCTTGAGGTGTCGTTCAACTTGTGTTCTCTTTCTTCAATCGAATACAGTTGAGCAGTCAACTTGACTTTACCAAATCAATCTGACAATAACACTCCATTTTTAGACTAGCAGGTGGTGTTCATAACCTAAAAACCCCCTTTACTATTATAGTTAAAACCCTTTCCTTTCCGTCCTATTTAAAATAGTTCAATTGGAAATTTTCGAAAAACATGCAGATTCATTTTATGTTTTAGCACCATCAATCATTTAAAATATTAATTGTCATGCCAATCACCTCTAAAATTCTCTACCTGTTTTGTACCCCCACACCTAACTCGAGATTCTTCCCTCTTGCCCAACTCAAGACCCCCGCGTACCCGACTCAGGCGATGCTCAAGTAGTATTTCTTGTGAAGATGCACCATTATCTCAGTTTCTGCGAAGACCACATGTAGGATAGCGTACAATTCCCTCGGGCTCAATTTCCCCCTGTTCGGGTCATACACCGGCATTGAGACCTCCGTTATCCCTCTTTCAATCATGAAGTCTCGTAGTCTCGTTAGTGCCAACATCACGTGTTCAGGATCGATCGTGTTTCTGTCATTGACCCTCGTCACTAGGAAGCACAGATATTTGCCCGAGACTTGTGCTACTGATGGTGGAAGCGCGGCCATTCCTCCCAGTCCCGGTCTCTGTCTAAACAGAAACTCCACGTTCTGGTAATCTCTCTTGAAGTCTGCTTCCAGTCTTGATTTGAAACTCATGTCCGCCGTGATACAGATTGCGCTAGTCCTGTCTGACAGAATGAAGTCACTATCCGTTATCAGGATATTCTCTGAGTATTCGTTTGGTATTTCAAACTTCGTTTTGAAATTCCGTCCTATGGTAGGCTCGGCCTCTTCCCCTTCCATTTCCATCCCGCACTTTTCTCTCACTTCTCTGAGTTTCTTTATCATCAAATTTTCGGTGTGGGTAAGTCCTACCCCCACTCCCCGGACAAAAATATTTATCGACGTCCCCGTCGATGATGCTGGGTCTGAATTATCCGGCGGAATGTCGAGCGGGCTGTCTGTTGCCGTCCAGCCGAAAAGAGGATCCTCCGTTTTCATGTACTTCCCCGCTGATATGTCAACTTGCTGTATGCTCTGTCCTTCCTCGCTTTCGTCCTTGACATCGCGCATCCATTCTAATATCCTCAGGTTCGTATTTTCCCTCCTCTCTATCTCGCTCTGTTCTAAACCCGTCTCCCGCTCCGGCGTCGAGTGGTCTTCCTCTGGATAGTGTTCAATATCATTGATGATCTGCCATTCACCATCTGCCGCCAGCTCGCCCACACTTGTTAGTTCTCTGCTTAGGTCATCGGGCTTTATCTTGTCGATCAGGAAATTGTCTCCGTACCTGTTGTACCTCATACCTGTGCGTTTGCGATTGCCACTCCTTGTCCCCGCTGCTATTGACAAGTCTGGTTCTGTCCACTTCGGCACCTCACCTTGATCCGGATCGTTCCAATCCTCCTCCACAAAAGATTCCGCTTCAGAGTCCGCGTCTATTTTTTCGTTGTCATCCAAACTCAAGTTTTCATTGCCATCATTTTTTATCTCTGGTGCCTTTCTCGTTCACTTCACATGCTGGTTCCACCAGTAGGTACTCTAGTCCCTCCATGTCTTTTGGTACACACCAGTCCTCTGGGGATGGGATATGAGGCTTCAGGTTCTCATAATGTGCCGCTCGCCCAGTACTCAAGCGGTAGAACCGTCCTTGTTGATGTACTTCAGTTATCATGAATGGTCCTCTCCATTTCTTGAGTAGTTTCTTCGTCCCCTTGGGCGGTATCACATTCTGGAAAACCCACACATACTGGCCCACTTCATATGGTTTCGCCTGTAATATTTTTTCATCATATTTCTTGCGCTGTCTCATTTGTGCCTGCGCAGTGTTCCTCCTGCACAGCTCGTTAATTTTCTGCTGTCTCCTGATCGCCTCTTTCACGTAAGCTTGAGGTGACGTCCTCTTTCCTTCATACTCCGGGTAAAAGAACTTCAGGGGCATCGCTCTCTCTTCGCCTGTCAACATCATGAATGGGCTGATTCCCGTCGTTGAGTGTTGAGTACTGTTGTATGCCCCTACGACTTGAGGCAGATACTTATCCCAGTCCGTCATGTATCTAGAGCAGTATACCCTTAGCATGTTCACCAACGTTCTGTTCTGTCTCTCTACCAGTCCGTTGGTCTGAGGGTGGTAGGTAGTTGAGTGTGCTTGAGCTACGTGTGACCTGTTCATTAATTCCTTAGTCAAGTCCCCCACGAAGGCTTTGCCGTTGTCTGACTGAAAAGTCATTGGACAACCATACCTTGATATCCAATGGGTTATCAAGTGGTCACAAGTCTCCTCTGCCGAAGCTGTTTGACACGGCACCGCCTCTGCCAGCTTTGTGAAGTGATCAATTATAACCAGTATCTGGTTATACCCTGAGTCCGTCATACAGATCTTTTCATGGTCTATTTGCACCACTTCGTTAAAATCCGAGCTTTCCACCGACTTGAGTGGGAATTTCATCTTCCTAGGGTCTTTCACTTGCAAACATGCCAGGCATGCATTCACCCACCTCTCACAGGCTTTCCTCAATCCTGGCCAATCGAACCTGTGAAGTATTCTTTGTTGCACTTTGTCTATCCCCTGGTGCCCCATTTGATCATGTGATCTGAACAGCACCTCTGTTTGATATAATTGTGGTAGTATGATGAGGTTGTGCTTGTGTAATATCTTGTCTTCTTCTTTTCTCTTGCATGCTACAACCCCATCAGCCGTGTGATAGAGTAACTCTTTCCTCTCTTTGTAGAACTGGCTCAGGATCTTGTAGCTGTCTTCCTCAAGTTCCCCTTTCTCCTTAGACCCCGTTCGGATCCATTTGGAGAGATTGCTTGTCATCTTGTCATTCTTCTGGGCTCTTACCAGGTCCGACAGCCTGTATCTCGCTCTGACATGTTCCTTCAGCGCCATGATCTGCCTATTCATCTCCCCAGGGTTGTGGACGTCGTCATTCAGCTTCACGCATACTATCCTTCTCACCACCTTCATGTCGTCTTCCGGCACCAGATTTGTTCTCACATTCGAATTGCATGATAGCTCCCTGAATGGCTTCCTCGAAACTGCAATCCTTTCAAGTTCTTCACCACCTCGTATCTCCTGCATGTCCAAGTTGAAGGTTCCTGAGGACGGATCTGTTTGTAGTTCCCTGTCGTGGTGTCTAATCTTTTCTTCTGCCAATATCATGCAGAGACTATCTTGATTGTCACTGCTCGCCTCCGAATCCACATCCCACATTTCACACTCCCCGGACAAATTTTCTCCTTCAGTGTTTTCTTCTTCTGTGGACGTGGACCGCTCCCCGGACTCTTGACCTGGTCCCAGGTATTCAGCTTCTTCCTTGAATTCCACTCTCTTTCTCCTGACTCTAGTCTGCTCAAGTAATTCAGCTGGGATCTTTTCATCCAGTGACTGCACCACTTCCTTCCCATCTAGATTAGTCACCTGCCAGGTGTTTCTATCACTAGCTGTTCCGTTCTTCCGCAGTTTTGTGACCTCAGGATCCTCTCTACAGTTTTCTTGACTCACGGGCTTATCATCTGCTAGTCTCTCGAGTAACCCCTTTAAGTCCTCGTCTATTTGTGCTTCCCCCGTTTCTACTTGGTTGAGATCGTAGCCTTTTGCTTTGAGCGTCTCCCTCACGACCTTTGACTTAAGCATTATTCCTATAGGCATCCCTCGGTTCTTTCTTAAGATTGTTTTTTTCGTGGTTTCCTTTGGTAACTCGGGGTGATCTTCTATCGGTTTGCCTGATTTGTCCAACCATCTCGTGAGAGGAAGACTGTCATACGTTTCCTTGTCCATGAAGGAGAAGCCATCTTTAATTTCAGGTCTATCTGCCTCCCTCTGTTCTTGTCTCTCGTAGGACTCCGTCTTCTTGCTCAAGCTGTCAGCATTTTGATGTTTGTCTCGTGTTCTGTGCTCAATTATCATATTGTATCCGTCCAGGTGAACTATCCACCTCCCAATGTAACTTTGGTCCATTGAGTACGTTTTCAGCCAGCTTAGTGCCCGGTTGTCGACTCGCAACTTGAAAGGCTCGCTGCCTAGGTATGCCCTATATTTCTCGACAAAGGTAACCACCGCGAACATCTCTGCCTTCGGTGCTCCGTACTTCATTTCCGTGTCACTTAGGACTTTGCTCCCGTACGCTATCGGTCTCAAGACTGTCTTCCCGTTCCACTCTAGTTCTTGGTGGAGAATTCCAGATATCGCTACTACCGACGCGTCCGTATCCAGTACGTACATCCCCTTCTCTGTTGGCAACCCTAGTACTGGTGCCTCGCACAACTCTTTCTTTATTTTCTGAAATGACTCTTCTGCTGCGTTATTCCACGTGAACTTCTTGCCCTTGTGCCTCATTAACTGTCGCATCGGATAAACCTTGTCTGCGTAGCCTTTGACAAATTCCCTATAGTAGTTTGCAAAACCCAGAAAGCTCATCAATTGGTGTTCCGTTTTCGGCGATTTCCAAGTCAGAACTGCCTCTACTGCGTCTGGGTCTGGTATGATGCCGTGTTTGTCCACCATCCTCCCCAAGTATTTTATCGAGTCCATGAGTATCTCACACTTTGATGGTTTGCACTTCAGCCCGGACCTCTTCATACACGCAAATACTTCGTCAAGTCTTTCAATGTGGTCCACTAGTGTGGGTGTCGCTATTACCACGTCATCCACATAGCACATTACCAGATTGCCATACTTCTTCGTCACGCCTATCAGCGCGTGTGTCATCAACCGCTGAAACGCCGCTGTGGCATTGCAAAGTCCAAACGGCATCCGTTTCCATTGAAACAGACCCAACTCGCAGGCAAACCTTGTCTTGTCCCTGTCCTGCTTCCCGAGTGGTACCTGCCAAAAAGTCGAGCCTAAATCAAGAGTCGTAAAAAATTTTGCATCACCTAACTTCGAGAGGCTCTCATCAATCCTAGCTATGGGATAGGCATCATTCACCGTGAC
This sequence comes from Symsagittifera roscoffensis, assembly GCF_963678635.1. NCBI lineage: Eukaryota > Metazoa > Xenacoelomorpha > Acoela > Convolutidae > Symsagittifera > Symsagittifera roscoffensis. The sequence goes on along the minus strand of NC_087063.1, from coordinate 2,758,142 downwards.
GGAGTTCAGGTATCGAAAGTCACAACAAAACCTCAACTGGTCGCCTTTCTTTTTGGCCATCACTACTACACACGCCCACGGTGCTTTGGATGGTTCTATCATGTCATACTCTAGTAGCGTTTCAATCTCCTTTCTACACGCATCCGATTTGTGTGGGGTCATGCGCCTCGCCCCCTCCCTGTGCGGTATTGCGTTTTCCTCAAGTTCTATTTCATGCTCAACGAAATTGCAGCACCCGATGTCTGTCTTATGTCTTGAAAAAACTTCTTCGTTCCGCTCTAGTACGTCTTTGATGGCTTCGAGCTGTTCGTCCGTGAACTTGCCCCTTAAGTGTTCAATATCCGGTAGGACCGGTTTATCACCCTGTATTTCGTCTAATGTGGGCCGTTCCGGGAAATTCGAACAGCTCGATAGTCCATCGTCCGTCTCTGACTTAAGTGACTTCACAAGACCTGATGAATACAAATTTTGTCCCTATGGTTGGGACAATCAACCACTTCATTTTGTTTATGGTTTTCAGTCATTTCATATCGAGTTTTAACAGGTAAAGCATATCCCAGTTTCCTCCCTCTCTGTATCGTGATTGGTATGTCAAAGGTATTCAACAAGACACTCACGCAGAGGCCGCTCTTCGTAATCGAGAAGGATCTTCCTAAAACAGCAGCACTTTGACTATTTGGGTTTGGGACTACACATACCTGCTTGTTGTCACTTAGTTCATTGTAATTTTTCATTCGTAAGCTTACAATCGCCGCCTCGTTCGCTTTTAGCCTCACCCTCCTACTCAAGAATACCGGTGCTTTGATTTCATATGCCATTATTAAATTTACCGGTTTGATTGCGTACCTCCTATCCGGGTTCCGTATCCTGAACATTGCGCTGTTTAGATCAATCGCTACATCAAAGTTCCTGATGAAGTCTCTGCCTAAAATAAATTGGTCAGACTCATCTAGGTTTTCTACCACAAGAAAGCTCATCCACAGGTTACGTTCCCCCAGATTGAGGGCTATTATCGGCGTTCTGCCCAACACCCGCAGGGCCCCCTTGTTTGCAGCTGACAACCGTATTCTCGAATCTATCAAGTCATCTTTGTCGAAGCCCATTCGTTCCCAAGTTTCGATTGGTATGACGCTCAAGACTGCTCCCGTATCGAGTAACCCACGTAACTGAGTCTTTTTGCCACTTATGTCTAACACATGTCCTGTCACATCTGCCTCTGTCCCGATGTGCATCGCATCTTCTTCAAGCATGGCGCAGTGTCCGATCGATCTCACTTTCAACTATTCTCTCGCCACGTAGATTTGCCCAATTAAGTCTTCATCACATGTTATCATTGTTTTGGTATAGATGTTGATTCCATCTATATTTAGCATCACTTCATGTGGACCATAAGCTTCTGTGTACCTGTTATCAACACGTACCGACTTGCTACCCCCTCTCGTGAGTAGTGCTCTCAACGCTCTAGAAGTCGTTTGTGGACTTATACAACTCAAGTAATCTGCGTACACATCAATGTGCATTATTGTTTGGTCACTTGGTTCGCTTAAGTTTCTCGTTACTTCGTGGCCGCCCACAGTGATTATTGACATTATTCTTGCCCCAATCTTTGTTATGCCAAATGGTTTTCCTGTAACCATTTTTACCGTGTTGCAATTTCCATTTTTTGTCGACCCCTCAGCAGTTTCTGGTATTGTTTGTGAGCAACTTAATGCTTCGTTCATCTTCTGTCTTTGGATTTCTTGCTTCAGTCGTTGTTCTATTTCTTTCGCTGCTAGGTCTTGTTTCACTTTGTTGATGGCCTCCGCTGCCGCCTTCTCATAATCTATTTCTTGTGTGTTCTTCGCCGTGGCCTCTACTGCACTATTACATTGTGTTACAGCTTTCACTGTTTTCGTCGGTAGCTCCGCATTTGGTCTTTCTAGGTCTTTCGTCTCAAATTCACCCTGTCTGTTACTTTGGTTCTGCACTGCTGCTAGCGCCAACTTGTGTTTTGGATGACTCTGGTTCTTGACCGCTTCCCAAAACAACGGACAGTCCATCCTGAAGTGCCCCTCTTGGTTGCAGAAGAAGCATCTTGCACCTATTTTGATGATCAAGCCACTATAGAACTCGTGTTCTTCCATCTGGCTCATATCTTCTTCATCGGGTGCATATCCCAAACTCTTCATGCCTTGTTTGTATGTCGTGCAATCCGCCACATGATGATCCGCCGACCCGCAGTTAGCACATGACCTGCGTTTGTCCATGTCATCTCTGGGCTTGTACCATGACGACCTCTGTGGCTGACTTCCCCCTTGTGTGTTCCTGTTGTCTGAGTACGAGTATTTCTTGGGTTTCATCAGCATGTACTCTCTTGACTTCTTCCTCATCTCTTCTGGAGTTGGTGCACTGTCTTTCGACAATGTGTAGTACGTTGCTAACATCGTTCTCAAGTCATCACTCTTCACCCCATCAATGAACTTTGAGGCGATACTGAAGTTCCTTCGATTGGTAGATTCTTCCGGGTCACTCCTTCTTCTCAAGCTCTCAAGATCATCTAGGAACCTGTCAATCGATTCATCGTCCCTTTGTCTCCTCTTCTCAAATCGCATCATCGCTTGATGACCCTTCATGCCTGAGCCGAATCTATTTAACAATATTTCAAAGATTTTGTCCGCTGTGTCGCGTTCTTCTTCTTTCTTCGCAACCACGCATTTCAATGCCGTGCCTTCCAGATTGCTCAGTATCGCTGTGCATGCTTGCCTCTCATCGTTCAAGTTGTCTTGTTCTAAGTGCAACCTCATGACTTCTACCCAAGTGTCAATGCACCCATCTGAATCATCTTTGAACTCCTTCGGTTTCTTGAAGGTTTTCCTGGATTTGTTGCCTCCTCTGTCACTCGAGTCGGTGTTCCTCGTGGCGAAGGCTTCTAGCGTCCTGTTCATCATTTCCCAGGTGCTTGCCCAAGTCATGGCATCCGGTCCCACGTTGTTGTGAGTCGTGGAGTCCCCTGGACCACTAGTTGTGTTCACTGTTCCATTCTTTATAATGGCCCTGGCCCCCACCGGTGCCGTAATAGCGGCCTCCCTGGTTGCTGGTAACGGTGTTGACTGTCGTTTGTTCCTTTGAGGCTCCACGAAGTCCACTCTATTACCTTGTGTCCTATCTGCAGCTGGCCTGTCTTGTTGTGTTGAATTCCTAAGAATAGCGTCTAGCTTTGTCTGTATTGCACTTGAGCTCTCAGCCTGTTCCCTACTCATCGTATCCATTCTCGTTTCCAAACTCCCTAAATGGCAATTCACTGCGTCATATCGCTGCTTCATTTCCTGCATGTCCTTTCTGATGTTCTTCTCTCGCTCTTCATCAGTGGTTTCCACTTTGTCAGACATCTTCTGAAGCTTTTCCTCCGTCGCTCTCGCTAGAAGGAAATAGTTGTCCAAGTACTCATGTTTGTTGTGTCTCATTTCTTTCTTTATCACATTTCTATCCTCTTCGCTGTGCTTCAGTTTCTCATCTATCTGATCTAGTTTCGCCATCAAGTCGCTTAACTCAAGAGTTGTCGTTCCATGGTCCGTTGTTGTCCTGTAGTTGATCGTTGGTCCCGATTTTCTCTGACTCTCGTTCTGATCGGTCTCTGTCGTTCTCGTGGATACTGTTCCGAATGTTTTGCTTTTCTCAACCTTCGTCTCCTCCACTGCTGCGTCCTTCGATCTCATTCCGACCATCATTGCTAATCTTTCAGTAAAAGACGTTCTCTTTTGAGACTCATCCTTCACTGTTTCTTGCGTGTTGCCTGTTGTGTCTTCCGCGTTGTCTATCGGTGAGAACTCAATGGGATTCGGGTTGGGTTCTTCCGCATTAGGCATTGGAGTTGACTCTGTCGTCTTCTTTCCTGCTTCATCCACACTTTGATCAGGTGTCTCTAGATCAATCTCGATGGTGGGTTCTACTCGTTCCTCTTCTATGCCCTCTTTTGCTTTGTTCTCCGTGGTACTCCTCGTGCTGACCATACTAACTGAAAAGTTCTTCTTTGTTATCTTCGGACCCATTGATGTTGTGTTACGTAGCGACGAGTTATACTTGGTCTTCGCTTCGGTAGATCTCTTCTCAGCTACCGGTACTCTGCTCCGCCTCATTATTTACAATTGTTACTATTTACAGTATTACTACCTACAAAATTCTACTCTAAAGTTAAAACCTCTTTTGAAAAAGAAAAAATTTTCTAAAAAGAAATCGACGATTTGCTGAAAACAACTTTTCTTAAGCTCTTGAAGATTTTATGTGTTAGGATAGGATAGGGAATATGATCTTACAATTGTTTACTTCAACCTGACTTAGTACTCTTTTAGTGCCCCCTTCCTATTATTCAGTGTTGTGCCAGTGCTTCTTGTTAGTATCCCCAGACTAGTGTCCCAAGACCAATGTCCCAAGACCAACGTCCCAAGACTAACGTCCCAAGACCAATGGCCCAAGACCAACGTCCCAAGACTATTGTCCCAAGGCTAATGTCCCAAGACTAACGTCCCAAGACCAATGGCCCAAGACCAACGTCCCAAGACTATTGTCCCAAGACTAATGTCCCAAGGCTAATGGCCCAAGACCAATGTCCCAAGACCACTGTCCCAAGACTAATGTCCCAAGACCACTGTCCCAAGACCACTGTCCCAAGACCAATGTCCCAAGACCAATGTCCCAAGACCAATGTCCCAAGGCCAATGTCCCAAGACTAATGTCCCAAGACCAATGTCCCAAGACCACTGTCCCAAGACCAATGTCCCAAGACCAATGTCCCAAGACCAATGTCCCAAGACTGTTTCGTACCAAGACGGCTCTGGTCCAAGACTGTTCCAAGGCTGCACTGTCCCAAGACTATCCCAAGACTGTGTTGCCCCAAGACTGTCCCCAGAGTGCAATGTCCCAAGACTTCTTCGGTACTGTCCCAAGACTTCTTCGGTACTGTCCCAAGACTCGTCACTGAGTGTCTGGATATCGGGTCTCTTCTTCTTCGTTGTAGGGACTATTGAACCACTGTACCTTTTACCACCACTTGAGCTCTTGTAAAAATTTTCCCAAAATCCCTATCTTACTGGTCAAAACCCAAATACTGATCCCCCTGTATTTGAAGCTCTTAATTCCTCGCAGGTATCTTGTGATCACCTGTTCGTGAAAATACCAACAACAAATTTTCACAAAAACATAAAAATTTAATCTGGAAAAAATTTCAAAAACAGATGGGTGAATTCTCCTGAAATTCAAGGTTGACTGATGTCAATCTTTGTCCGAAAAAATGTCTGGTACCCGATTGCCACGCGTTTTCCTGCCCCCTGCTAGCGATCTTATGGGGTATCACAAAAACTGTCTATGTCCGTTCCCCCCTACCGATCCGACCAGGGTACCTACCTTAACCTGATTCTAATTTTGGATATCCGCTTCCTGTAACCAACGCGTGTAATTATCTAATGTAACTAAGTCGACGATGCCGAGCTATTAGTTACTCTAATGTCCCCCCTTTTTACAATTTATAACCGCTAACCTCTAACCTAACCAGCCCCCCTTCTAACCTTCCCCCTTTTTAGCCCCCTCTTAAGCCGAAAAATCCCTTAAGCGCCGGGTGCTAAACCTCTCGAGAGCAAACCGTAGACCTGTTTCCAGGCCTGCTTGTGCAAAAACTTCCTCAAAACAATGGGACTCCGCGTATCCAATTTTACACTTATCTCCTATAATGTAATGTGGATTCTAACGATACCCGTTGCCCAACTTGAGAACACCCCTGTGCGTCCTCTTGTGGTGATCCTGTGCTGGTTGTCTCTGTTCTGTACTTGACAGCAGCACACTTTCCCACTTGGCTGGTCACCTCTTCCAGTCAAGTCTCCTAGTAGTCCGTTTCGATCCTTGTGAACCACTTTCCCACTCGACTGGTCACCCTTTCCAGTCAAGTCTCCCAGTGGTCCGGTTCGATCCTTGTGAACCACTTTCCCACTCGACTGGTCACCTCTTCCAGTCAAGTCTCGTAGTGGTCCGGCTAGGTTGCAATCTGTCTGAAAACCCTTAACAACGCCCCCACTCGGGCACCTTCTCAGAGTCACTGGTTTAAATTGCTAAATTGATCGAAACGATCTGTCTTATAAAACAGTATGGGCATACTATTTAATTAATATGAAGGTTTGATCCAAATGATCTGGTATCAAAGTCACTGTCTTTTCGTTTTATGGTTTTTTTTCTATACTTTTTTCTTGTTTTTGTTTCCCTAGTTCCCCCCCCCTTACTCGGTTAGCTAGGCCTCGTTCGGAGAGCATACCAGGAAGTTTTCTCAAGTTTTCTTAAAAAGCTATCACGGTACAACCGGAAGGTTTACACGTTCCCGTTGAACCGTACCACCGGTACTCTAGAATGGGCATGCAGCCCGGAGCTGTGTCAAGTGGGTTCGACTCCGTAGTCTTGATGTCGTAAAAACACCCAGAAGCGCAATAAAAACACTTTGTAACAGTCGCCTACTTCGGTCACATATGAGGCTTAAGAAAAATAGGCCCTATAACCATTGGCTCAAGAGTCAGGGACACTATCTCTTGTGTTTTTCTACCTCAAGAACGGTCGGAGCCAATTCGGTTCGCTTGCGACATGAGACTAGAACCCGTTACAGCTTAAAGGCTACTACCAAAATATCCCCCCACTCTAGAAAATAAGAACGTCCCCATACTTAGGTCTCAAAATACCCAAAATACGCGAACGCCGTTAAAAACAGGGTCGGAACAATCCGTTAAGTTACTTTTTATTGGACAGTGGAACTTTGATCCATTTCAGATGGATCAACCTAAAACTCGCCTTATCTCAACATAACAATCAAAAAACACACTCGAGAAATTTAAATTGGGAACTCACATGTCGATGTACTCGAGCACAAGGAGTAATTAAATTGGTAAGCAACTCAAGAATTAGGTAATATAACTAGATAAGTTTAATACTGGTCAGTTTTGGTAATCGAAGTAAATTCCGACTCTAGAATTTGAGTTTTTGCTTGAACTATTGGGACACTCAAGCTGTCCACCTTTCCATTGAAGGTTCACTCTAGTTCGTTCCGAATAGTCGTTCTTTCTTCTATTTATCGTCTCTCCTATTTCGGGATAAGACTGCTCTACTCGTGTCCTATTCTATATCTGGAAATTGCGAATAGCAATTTCCCGCTGTTTTTCTTGAGTAATTTCCCGCAATTGTAAATTCGGATGTTCTGATTTTTCACTTTCTGTTTTCAGTTGGTACGAGAAAACTGAGCATGACAGGCTCCATTCGAAAATTTGAAAATTGAAATTCCACTCCAAAATTACGTATTTTCGCGTCTCTCAAGGTCAAACTTCCAGACATGACCGACTGGCACATGTTGGATCGGATCAAATGTTGCTGGGGTTGGTGCGCAACCAACAATCAGTATTTCGTCGGAATTTTTCCTGTGATTGATTGTTGATTAATGTAATTGATTTTTTCTCAGTTAATTTTTGAAAGGCCCTGTTTACAGTCCCGGTTGAGTTATTTTCCCTAGCGTTGTAATGACTCATCAGTCATTTTCCGTTTCACTTGCACTTGAGATAACCAAGGGTATTGCAATCGGCTTTTAACATTTTGTTTTTTAGTTAATGCAGGGTTATTTTTCAGAGATTTATTTTTGATCAATTTATCATCAAATGGAATCAAAAATGGATGCTCCTCCTCAGTACGCGTCTGCACCACCTGGTACCTATGCCCAGACGAGTCAGCCACTAGCATATCATCAACCATATGCACACCAACCGCAGCAACAGTATGCGCCTCAACAGCAGCAGCAAGCATACGTACAACCTTCCAACGTGAACGTTGTCGTGCAACAACCTACGCCACAGAAGATTTACGTGGAGGCGCGTAATTACCCGCTTCCCAGATCTTGGAAATCGGGTCTTTTCGGATGTTTTGATGACTGTGGAAACTGTCTTCTGACTTGGTTCTGTGGTCCATGCATGCTGTGTTCCGTAAGTTGGTCAACATTATTTGTTTGTGAGAGTTAATTTTTGATAGATTAGTTTTCTAAAGCTGCAGTCTTCTGTACTTTTGACATGTTTTAGGCGGCATCGAAGACTTAATTCAATAATTTTTGCTCGGCTCTTCAGCGATCAAGTGTTGGTGATATGTTACAATAGATGGTAATTTTGAGTATAGTGTATGTATTAAATTTGAAAACTATAATGCATAATATAGTCATTTCATGTTCAATTGTGCAAGCTACTAAGATAATTTTTTGTGACTACATTACTCTGTCAAGTGAAAATGTTATTCAAAAATTCATGTTTTACACTTCTTTCGTCGAAAAATTTGGCTTTGAAATAAGTCATAAGTTTTGTTTGAAGTACAGTAAGTAACGATCCAGATCCAGCTATTTAACTTCATCCTTCCACCTGTTGTAATATATCACCCAAGTGTTCTGCTACCCACGGTGTACCTGATAGTTTTTGTCTAATAGTGTTATTCCTAGGAATTGTGACCTCCATATGCTAGGAACGAGCAAGGGTAACGAACGCACACTGATACTGCGACTTTTTTACCCACAAAGTTGTTCGCAGAATTTGCTCGTGTGAATTACTTTTTTCAATCTGCTTTGTAATTCAAACTAAGTACTCCTATGCTTGAAACCACGAAGGCAAGTGGTTTGAGTCCTGCTGCGACCTTTTTTTTGCGAACGGAAACTTTTATGAGTCGATGTCGAAGATAAACGTAGTTAAGACTCTTTACGCTTGCGATTAGCAAGAGTTATCAAACTGAAATTTAGAGTTTTCGTATTAACAACTTGTGTAACAGAATCACTTATTCTTGGTTCATAATGAATAAAGGTAACGAATATGACCAGGGCCTGTTTTTTTTCAAACGGGAAACATTCAGCTTCAAATAAAATTGTCGGCCAATTATTTGTCTGCGTATCTGTCGTCGGCTTTGTTGTCACATCTTAGTTGAAATTGTTTTTTTTTCTTCTATTGCGCGCATTTTTCAATAACGTTGCTTTTAGTGGTTAATTACCCTTGCGCTAAGCAAGGGTATCGCAACCGGGTACTAGTCTTTTTTCCCCGACCATTTAAGGCTCTGGCCAATTTCGTAGAGTTCCTGGCCAACTTAGCTAGAGTTAACGAATATGCCTGGGACGACAAAGGTCTTGGGTTCGAGTCTGACGAGGACCTGTTTTTTTTCAAACGGGAATAATTCAGTTGGCCAATTATTTGTCGGCCAAATATTGTCTGCTTATCTGTCGGCCAATTATTTGTCTGCTTATCTGTTGTCGGCTTAGTTGTCATATCTTGCAATTGTTTTTTTACGCACAGGTTTTAATGTTGTTTTGGTGTGCTTTCGCTAAAAAAAATTTAAGGTCAAATTTATTTCGGCCTATTTTTTCATCTGCTTAATGATCTAGTTTTGAGACGTTTCAAGATCAACACAATTTAAACACTCTCCTGCGCACTTTTCAAGTTGGTTGCTTGTGTACCAATCTGTTTGTTGAAATTTCATTTTCATTTTGGAAAATTTTTGTTTTGGAGAAACTCCTGATTTTCAAGATGGAGTATCAATTGAAAGACCGCGCGTATTCATCTGTGTGCCTGCATACTCGCCTAGAGTTTTTTTTTTACTTGACCCCTCTGTCCAATGCCTTCGAAAAAGTGTCGGGTAATATTTGACCCATATTTTTGATTTTTTCGTTATCGAAAACTATCTCTATCAAATATGAGTTTTTGGTTTCAATTGATAGAACTGTTTTGAAAAGCTCCCACTGCATAAGTGGCTACGACCATTTTTTTTTGCACAAAAAGTTATGGCCCATTTTGTAGATCTTACTGACTTTTCTCAAAAACTAACCTCTCAAATCCGTAGTTGAGAGTTCAATGAGAAAACAGGTAGCGGGAAGCTCCTCTGCATTAGCGGACACTAACAAAAAGTTTTACTCAAGAATATATCGCCCTCTGAAAAGTCAAAATTTTGATTTTTTGCTCGTTTGTTTTTCATAACTGATTGTCAATAGGGGGTTATCTTTGCATTTAGGAAGTAATGAAAAATCTCGTTTATAGCACTGAAAGTTAGGTCTTTTCTCAAGTTTTTGTGAAAATTTTCTAGCCTTTTTCTTTTATGCTGTAAAAGTACAAATTGTCCCCGCTGAAATCACCAAATCAATCAAATGAATCACTTTCAAACTGCTGAAAGTGCAGGGATTGGGAATTTCAATAAGTCTGTTTATTATAAACTGCCGTTCTGTGTATTAATTATTTGTTATATTGACTTAAATTGCAAACGAGGAAAGCTTCACCCAAAATTTGAACCAGGGCCTAACTTCTATTCTATAACGCATATGCGAAACCATTAATTTTATAACAAATTTTTCTTTTGTAATTCAGTTTGAGCTAGAAAATGTTTCGCATTGAAAAGAGTGACATCTAGATCATCAAGATGATAGAAATTCATATTTTTTGAAAATTTTTATACTACATGTTGATTTTTTTACATTTTGTTTTCTTCGGTTGCCTTAAATGAAGGTTTTGCCATAATTAATTTTTTTTCCAATTCCCATAAATTCAGACAAGAATAGCTGGTTGCTGCGCATATTCATAAAACACTACAAAAAATTGTCCATGGTGTGATAGAAGAACTACACAAACGCTTGGAAAATTAGCCAATTAGTCATGATAGTGAACATTTTGCTCCAGAAAATGAAGAAAGGACAAAAATATTTGTTTAAGAAAGTGTTTAAGGCCAAGAAAGGGCTAAAGGAAGATTTAAATGAAGTTCTCCATTTAGAAAAATCAAGTTTTCTGAGACTAAATGTCCAAGTTAATTGTTTTATATACCGTACATTACTCGATCGCGTTAGTCGAAATTAGATTAAATATCAAAAATTTCAAATCATTTTTTTTGACACTGGACAATTTTAATGTCATTCCAATCACGGCCGAAAGGGCTTTAATATGGTATATCACTCGACCCAATCCGATGATTATTTGTGGTACCTATTTTTGCTTGAAAAAAAAAACAAACACACTTGCATACAAAGTTACTCTTTTTCAATGGTCGGCACAAAAAGACTGCATTTGCTGCGCAAATAGCAAAGAAGATTACAACTAACCTCTCAAATCCGATGTTGAGAGTTCAATGAGAAAACAGGTAGCGGGAAGCTCCTCTGCATTAGCGGACACTAACAAAAAGTTTTACTCAAGAATATATCGCCCTCTGAAAAGTCAAAATTTTGATTTTTTGCTCGTTTGTTTTTCATAACTGATTGTCAATAGGGGGTTATCTTTGCATTTAGGAAGTAATGAAAAATCTCGTTTATAGCACTGAAAGTTAGGTCTTTTCTCAAGTTTTTGTGAAAATTTTCTAGCCTTTTTCTTTTATGCTGTAAAAGTACAAATTGTCCCCGCTGAAATCACCAAATCAATCAAATGAATCACTTTCAAACTGCTGAAAGTGCAGGGATTGGGAATTTCAATAAGTCTGTTTATTATAAACTGCCGTTCTGTGTATTAATTATTTGTTATATTGACTTAAATTGCAAACGAGGAAAGCTTCACCCAAAATTTGAACCAGGGCCTAACTTCTATTCTATAACGCATATGCGAAACCATTAATTTTATAACAAATTTTTCTTTTGTAATTCAGTTTGAGCTAGAAAATGTTTCGCATTGAAAAGAGTGACATCTAGATCATCAAGATGATAGAAATTCATATTTTTTGAAAATTTTTATACTACATGTTGATTTTTTTACATTTTGTTTTCTTCGGTTGCCTTAAATGAAGGTTTTGCCATAATTAATTTTTTTTCCAATTCCCATAAATTCAGACAAGAATAGCTGGTTGCTGCGCATATTCATAAAACACTACAAAAAATTGTCCATGGTGTGATAGAAGAACTACACAAACGCTTGGAAAATTAGCCAATTAGTCATGATAGTGAACATTTTGCTCCAGAAAATGAAGAAAGGACAAAAATATTTGTTTAAGAAAGTGTTTAAGGCCAAGAAAGGGCTAAAGGAAGATTTAAATGAAGTTCTCCATTTAGAAAAATCAAGTTTTCTGAGACTAAATGTCCAAGTTAATTGTTTTATATACCGTACATTACTCGATCGCGTTAGTCGAAATTAGATTAAATATCAAAAATTTCAAATCATTTTTTTTGACACTGGACAATTTTAATGTCATTCCAATCACGGCCGAAAGGGCTTTAATATGGTATATCACTCGACCCAATCCGATGATTATTTGTGGTACCTATTTTTGCTTGAAAAAAAAAACAAACACACTTGCATACAAAGTTACTCTTTTTCAATGGTCGGCACAAAAAGACTGCATTTGCTGCGCAAATAGCAAAGAAGATTACAACTAACCTCTCAAATCCGATGTTGAGAGTTCAATGAGAAAACAGGTAGCGGGAAGCTCCTCTGCATTAGCGGACACTAACAAAAAGTTTTACTCAAGAATATATCGCCCTCTGAAAAGTCAAAATTTTGATTTTTTGCTCGTTTGTTTTTCATAACTGATTTTCAATAGGGGGTTATCTTTGCATTTAGGAAGTAATGAAAAATCTCGTTTATAGCACTGAAAGTTAGGTCTTTTCTCAAGTTTTTGTGAAAATTTTCTAGCCTTTTTCTTTTATGCTGTAAAAGTACAAATTGTCCCCGCTGAAATCACCAAATCAATCAAATGAATCACTTTCAAACTGCTGAAAGTGCAGGGATTGGGAATTTCAATAAGTCTGTTTATTATGAACTGCCGTTCTGTGTATTAATTATTTGTTATATTGACTTAAATTGCAAACGAGGAAAGCTTCACCCAAAATTTGAACCAGGGCCTAACTTCTATTCTATAACGCATATGCGAAACCATTAATTTTATAACAAATTTTTCTTTTGTAATTCAGTTTGAGCTAGAAAATGTTTCGCATTGAAAAGAGTGACATCTAGATCATCAAGATGATAGAAATTCATATTTTTTGAAAATTTTTATACTACATGTTGATTTTTTTACATTTTGTTTTCTTCGGTTGCCTTAAATGAAGGTTTTGCCATAATTAATTTTTTTTCCAATTCCCATAAATTCAGACAAGAATAGCTGGTTGCTGCGCATATTTATAAAACACTACAAAAAATTGTCCATGGTGTGATAGAAGAACTACACAAACGCTTGGAAAATTAGCCAATTAGTCATGATAGTGAACATTTTGCTCCAGAAAATGAAGAAAGGACAAAAATATTTGTTTAAGAAAGTGTTTAAGGCCAAGAAAGGGCTAAAGGAAGATTTAAATGAAGTTCTCCATTTAGAAAAATCAAGTTTTCTGAGACTAAATGTCCAAGTTAATTGTTTTATATACCGTACATTACTCGATCGCGTTAGTCGAAATTAGATTAAATATCAAAAATTTCAAATCATTTTTTTTGACACTGGACAATTTTAATGTCATTCCAATCACGGCCGAAAGGGCTTTAATATGGTATATCACTCGACCCAATCCGATGATTATTTGTGGTACCTATTTTTGCTTGAAAAAAAAAACAAACACACTTGCATACAAAGTTACTCTTTTTCAATGGTCAGCACAAAAAGACTGCATTTGCTGCGCAAATAGCAAAGAAGATTACAACTAACCTCTCAAATCCGATGTTGAGAGTTCAATGAGAAAACAGGTAGCGGGAAGCTCCTCTGCATTAGCGGACACTAACAAAAAGTTTTACTCAAGAATATATCGCCCTCTGAAAAGTCAAAATTTTGATTTTTTGCTCGTTTGTTTTCATAACTGATTGTCAATAGGGGGTTATCTTTGCATTTAGGAAGTAATGAAAAATCTCGTTTATAGCACTGAAAGTTAGGTCTTTTCTCAAGTTTTTGTGAAAATTTTCTAGCTTTTTTCTTTTATGCTGTAAAAGTACAAATTGTCCCCGCTGAAATCACCAAATCAATCAAATGAATCACTTTCAAACTGCTGAAAGTGCAGGGATTGGGAATTTCAATAAGTCTGTTTATTATAAACTGCCGTTCTGTGTATTAATTATTTGTTATATTGACTTAAATTGCAAACGAGGAAAGCTTCACCCAAAATTTGAACCAGGGCCTAACTTCTATTCTATAACGCATATGCGAAACCATTAATTTTATAACAAATTTTTCTTTTTTGAAAAAAAAAAGATCATATCCCAATTTATTCTGTCACAAATAAAAGACACCGTATACGAATTTTTTTTGCAATATTGGAGGAAACTTTGTTTTAACAGCAGTGTAATTTCTCATCAAATATAACTGTTAACACAGCGAGCTTGCGAAGCGTAGTGTATTATTACAAACCTTTTTTCTAACCTAACTCTTAAATAAAAGTGTTCATTAAAAATGTTCACTTATTTGGTGACACTTTTTTTTAAATCACTATCTGTAACATTGGAAATTTTGTAGCATCTCTCCATTTTATTTGTGGCTAGTTTTTGTTATTGATTAAGCGTCCGTGGCTGAGTGGGTAGTGCGTGAGACTCGTAATCTGTAGGTCGCAAATCGAATCCGAGACGTAGCCCAATTCTTACTAATTAGAAGCTTATTTCATCTTTTTTATTGAATATTATAGAGCTGTTTTATGTCATTTTCTCGCTAGTGTGTGCGAAGCGAAGCTTTGGCTCTGTGTATGTAATGTTTCGAGTCAAATGTAAGAAATTTTACAAGAAGTAGAGCAAAAATTCATCAGAGGTTTCAACGACCCCAAATATATTTTGCCCTACTTCTTAAAAAAAAGCAATGTTTGAAGAGCTTAGGTTGATGTATAATTTCCAAATAAATTGAAAAAAAAATCTGTTTTCAGAGTTGTTTTCGATCAGCGTAGTTTAGACTCTTATATAGTTTGGGTTTATTTTTTTTTAGGAAAAGTCTTAAAATTTGTTCAGACGGGTGTACTTTTTCGCGGTTTGCTTATTGATCTCTTTTGAAGTCCACTACGGAACTGCAAAAGTGTAAAAGTCACAAAAAAGAGATCGGTTTTAGTTTCAAATGTGGAATTAAATTATCAGAGATTTCACAGCGCAATAAAAGTTTTACCTATTAATCTAGATTTCTCAATGTGAGTTAATTTGATCAAAAAAAATATCAATCATAGCTTGTTTTAGAAATTCAAATAGCGTTGAGACCATCTATTTTTCTCTTGCAAATTCGAAAGTTGAGAGTTTTCAAAAAACAAGTCAGTTTAATTGCGTTCATTGGCTCTTTTCCAACTGTCTGTGCCTTATGTTTTCAGATTCCCCATGTCCTTAAGACTTCGATATCAATTTGCTACCTGTGTTGTCCAATTATACTTTTCCAGTTATCTGATGAAATCATGGAATCGGCAAGCTTGTTTTTAAAGGGTGATCTATTTTTCTGCTAAAGCGGGTGCTTGAGTTCTAATATCTGTTCATCCAAAGCCGCACATTTATGTGAGTTTCTGCGTGGTGTATTTTTTTAAATTTGTTTTGAATAGCATGCGATATAAGCGTGAACTCAATTTTGATTGTATATGAAGTAAATATAAAGATCGAATAAAGCCGGGCCCTTAATCGGAAGTTCCGAGTCGGAATTCAGCAGTACTCATATTTAATTGTTTTCAGGGAAAATTTGCATCAGACCTTTTGGTTTTTTCCTACTTTTAGAGCTCTATTTTTATGTGTACGGGATTTGTTGAACGTAGCTCAGACTCTTTTATAGGTCGTGATGATTTTTCAGGAGAAAAATTTAAAAATGTTCAGTCTCGAATCTACTTTTTTGCTGTTTGACTTATGTTTTCGTAAGTTCAGTTCCTTTCCTTTGTTCAAGAGAAAGCAAATTCCACTATGCAACAGCTATTTGCTCATTGATTCAATGTTTCTTCAATTGGGAGAATATAATCAAAGTAGTGTCAACCTTAAATTGTTCCAGAAAATCAAAAAGCTATAAGGGCAACTATTTTTTCTTTGAAAATCAAAAGTTGAGGTTTTCAAAACGAGTCAGTGTTTTTCTCTGTTTACTTGGGGTCTTTGACTTTTTTTCCAACTGTCTGTTTCAATTGTGTTTGCAGCCGTGAAAAATGTCAGATGTAATTCAGTTTGAGCTAGAAAATGTTTCGCATTGAAAAGAGTGACATCTAGATCATCAAGATGATAGAAATTCATATTTTTTGAAACTTTTTATACTACATGTTGATTTTTTTACATTTTGTTTTCTTCGGTTGCCTTAAATGAAGGTTTTGCCATAATTAATTTTTTTTCCAATTCCCATAAATTCAGACAAGAATAGCTGGTTGCTGCGCATATTTATAAAACACTACAAAAAATTGTCCATGGTGTGATAGAAGAACTACACAAACGCTTGGAAAATTAGCCAATTAGTCATGATAGTGAACATTTTGCTCCAGAAAATGAAGAAAGGACAAAAATATTTGTTTAAGAAAGTGTTTAAGGCCAAGAAAGGGCTAAAGGAAGATTTAAATGAAGTTCTCCATTTAGAAAAATCAAGTTTTCTGAGACTAAATGTCCAAGTTAATTGTTTTATTTACCGTACATTACTCGATCGCGTTAGTCGAAATTAGATTAAATATCAAAAATTTCAAATCATTTTTTTTTGACACTGGACAATTTTAATGTCATTCCAATCACGGCCGAAAGGGCTTTAATATGGTAAATCACTCGACCCAATCCGATGATTATTTGTGGTACCTATTTTTGCTTGAAAAAAAAAAAACAAACACACTTGCATACAAAGTTACTCTTTTTCAATGGTCGGCACAAAAAGACTGCATTTGCTGCGCAAATAGCAAAGAAGATTACAACCACCGAAAAAAAAACAGATAAAAGATATGTTTTTATCAAGTTTTTTCAAATGTTTCAAACTGTTTTGATGAAGTTCTAAAACTGTT